>NC_090648.1:277989731-278114731 GCF_040937935.1 Hyperolius riggenbachi
ACGTACCTCCGCCTCTCCCCCGCCCCTCTCAGTCTTCCTTCACTGAGAGGGGTGGGGGAGAGGCGGCGATGCGCGTCTGATAGGCAGGGCTGCAGCCGTTAGCCCTGCCTCCAGGAAGAGCAAAATTTACGACCAATTTGGTCGTTTATTTTGCAGGGGTGGGTTTAGGGTGAAGGGACTCCCGTTTAGCCGCGGGATATCGGCGGTTTAGCAGGGGCACGCATGCCCCTGCTAACTATGAGCTCTGAAGCGAGATTTATTCTCGCTTCAGAGTCTCTTTAAGCATCTTTGCAAGATGCTGTACACAAAGATGCTGTACACATGCAACAGATCCGTTCCTGCAAAAGATCCATTCCTGCAAAATGCATTCATAGTCTGATATCTGCAGATCCATAGATCCATCCTGGTGGATCTGATCTGCAGATGATTGTCCATTAAACAAGGTGTGTATGAGATCTGCAAATATCATAGACTATGAATGCATTTTGCAGGAACGGATCCCTTTTGCAGATACTTCTCTTTTGCATGTGTACAGCACCTTGCAAAGATTTTTATCTGATGGGCAGCTCAGCTCAATAGAATAGACTGTGTAGAGTATGCTCTCATGCTACATGAAAGGGGGTAAAATTGGTCTGTGATCTTTCATTTTCCAAAGACTTTTATCTGATGTGTGTACCCACTTTTAGTCGCTGAATTTTACTCGCTGTGCAGCTGGGAGTGGCTATGACCAGCAAAGTCCAGCCTTGATGCAAGTTAAGCTGTGGGCAGTCCCCCATCCAAGAGAGAAATTTGTCAGAATATCTGGTACACCAATTTATCAGTGCTCCTAAATCCTATCAATAAATGAGTTGCATATTTGTGTTCAGTACGGCGTTATGAATTCATAAATATGAAACATGAATATTAAACCACAAAATATTGCTGAGAACCTTTTACTTCTCAGTGGCTGTATGTGCGAATCGCCTGCAAACATCTTGGAGTTTTTGCCAGACCGGGCATAACTGACCAAATGGTTCTGTTGGATGCTCGCAGTGCCTAGAAAACCATGAAATATGAAAAATACGAATTCCAGGGTTATTCTGAGTTCAGTTGTCATGCCTGCAGAGATGGCTGTATGAGGGAGAAGCACAGATTATGAGATATGATGTATTCAATATAAAAATGGTGAAGGGGTCACATATATGTACTCGACAGACTCAAAATGTTGTGGTCCTTTGCCGCCAACCACGTGTCAGCACTTGACATGCTTGGTGTTATTACCGTTGCAATTCGGCTGCATTTAAACTGCACTGGTGGATGGCAGACGGGAGACTGGACTTTGCACGTGCGCAGTTCAGCCTCCCAACTGAAAGAGGGCTATGATTGACAAGGGCCTGATGGATCTTCTTTGTTCCTGTCTGCACCCTCTACCAAGGACTAGTGTTGATTTGTGTTCAACTACTAGTCTACAGCTATATTCTTATGTTTTAAAGTGCATCTCTGGTGTAGATAAAAAGCACAGATGTACACTAATGCTTAAAAGTGATCATGCCCCAACACATTGTATTAATAAGGTTCAGTAAAAACCTGTATTGGCTGGGTTCTGGTGCACAGCTCTTTCGCCTTACAGAAAATGGCCTGGCATTTTCTATACAAAAGGCAGATGCCTTGTTCTGCAAGGTGGACTGGCTACATGCCAGAACCCAACTGATATGCAGTGATGCCTTTAATGTTACATCATTTCAATGAACAATATTGTTAGATGGAAATTAGAGGAGTTGGTGGAATCAAACTTCGGAGTTGGAGTCTGCTGATTTTTATACTGACTCTACAGACCTGGTACACAGATTTTGTGGGCAAATACATGCAACTTGCAAATAAAAATTAAATCCTGCTGTCAAAATTCAGTCCATTTTCAAGCTGCATACATCTGCTTATAAATTGCATAATACTACATCAAATCAGCATTATTTGAATCTCATTGATGATCCCTAATTCTAACCCTAGTAATTGGGTCTTCAGGCTGCATTCACAGTGGGTCATTGCGGAGCTGCGTTATAAACTCTTATAAGTCAGCTTACCGCACTGCAATGCTAATTCTATGCGTTGTTCACAGTGTGACATTAGCATCGCATTGTAACCTGTAGCGTTATGGTAACTCCCTGCTTGCAATGCGTTACCTCTAAACTTGTTACCAGGTACAGGAAAGCATACTTTTCATTGCCTGAATGGTTTCCTACCTACCTACTGTATGCGATGGTAACGCAGTGTTAATGTGCCTTACCACCTCTTTTGTGCGTTGTAATGCTGCGTTGTGACTTTAACGTTGCATTACAATGCAGCGTCCTACTGTGAATGCGGCTTCAGAGAAAACAAAGCATCAGGTAACCGAAGCATCAGATTGTCTGTTTTTTATTTTATAGCCAAGCCATTCATCTTCCAGAGTATGCAGACCAGTTGTAGCTTAGACTTAGAAGTATATAAGACAAATAGACAAGACCAATAACATTTATATCGCGCTTTTCTCCTAGCGCAGTGATCTGCAAACTTGGCTCTCCAGCTGTAAAGGAACTACAAGTCCCACAATGCATTTGCCTTTATGAATCATGGCTGTGGCAGTCAGACTCCTGCAATACATTGTTGTACTTGTAGTTCCTTAACAGCTGAAGAGCCAAGTTTGCAGATCACTGTCTTAGCGGACTCAAAGCGCCAGGGCTGCAGCCACTAGGATGGTAGTAGCAGTGTTAGGCTAGGTTTCCACTTGTGCGTTTTGTGTCAGTTTTTCTGCTCAGAAAATTCGCATAGATTTTAAAACTGTTAGTCAATGCAGCCGTTTCCACTGTATGCGAATTTTCGTACGCGTGGAAAAATCTGAGGTCCTGTATCATTTTTTCGGACATCATGTACGATTCGCGTACAATGCTTTGTATAGGCAATGCGAATTTTCGCGTTACTTGCCCGAAAATTCGCATTAGATTAATGTTTACAGGAAGTTGTCAGCAGTCATGACTAAGTTGTTACTAGGCAGATTATACGATTAAACTTGCCCAAGGTCTCCTACTGAATAGGTGCTGACTTACTGAACTTTAAGAGCCCTGATTCAACCTCTGTTTCATGTGTCAGCCAGGCTCTGAGCCTGTAGATAAATAAGAGGAGATTGAAGAAACCGTAAAAATAGGGTTATGGTAAATTTTTATGCAAATATATGCAGCTTGAAAATGGACCAATCAAATAAAGTTGAAGTGGGATTCAATAACTTCCTTTTCAAGTTGCATACATTTGCATAATCCTGCATCAACTCAAAATTATTTGCATGCTATTCAACATTGCTAGTGTTAACCAAAATGTCCAGCAGATTTGCAGGCTGCCCTTATTGCTGCCAGGCAATGTACAGTACAGCAGGTATCCAATGCATTTCTTTATAGTATTACATGACAGATATAAAATTCATCCAACAAGGTGAAAGTATACTTCACAAGGATGTGATCATTTTCACAAGGACTGTATTGCACGCCAGTCTCTATTTGCATTCAAGGGAACCAGAGACTAAGCACTCTCATGTATTTTAGAGAAAACACCTATTCTGCTCTATGTTTCATTAGTTAAGATTGCTTCTTATCAGCCCAGATAAAATCCCAGACTGAGTATTCAGTCTGGCTTTGTTTAGGAATCTTTATAGCTGAGTCTGCCTTCTGTGCTGTCTTTTCAAGCCCAAGCCTGCCCCCTTGTGGCTCTGCTCAGGAATCATTATAGCAAAGCCAGACTGAATGCTCAGTCTGGGATTTTATCTGAGCTGATTAGAAGCAATCTGAACAGTAAATAATGAAACAGAGAGCAGGGTAGGTGTTTTCTCTAATGTTACCACTGATATAGATATATATATATATATAGTAAAATACATGAGGATGCTTCGTCTCTGGTTCACTTTAAGGGCAACTAACCTGTAGGAATATGGAGGCTGCTATATGTATTTCTTCAAGGACAACTTAAAGGGACACTTAATTCACTAAAAAAATGAGTTTTACTCACCTGGGGCTTCCAGCAGCCCCCTGCAGCTGTATCGTGCCCACGCCGACTCCATCAGATGCTCCTGGCCCCGCCGGCAGCCACTTCCAGTTTCGGCGACAGGAGCCGACAGGCCGGGAACGCGAGTTATTCTTCGCATTCCCGGCCCTATATGCTGCTATAGCATATAGCAGCATAGAGGGCGCTATTGTGGCCGGGAATGCAAAGAATCACTCGCGTTCCTGGCCTGTCGGCTCCTGTCGCCGAAACTGGAAGTGGCTGCCGGCGGGGCCAGGAGCATCTGATGGAGTCGGCGTGGGCACGATACAGCTGCAGGGGGCTGCTGGAAGCCCCAGGTGAGTAAAACTCATTTTTTTACAGTGACTTAAGTGATCCTTTAAAGGGAACCTAAACTGAGAGGATACGGGTTTTTCCTTTTAAAATACCAGTTGCCTGACTCTCCTGCTGATCCTGTGTCTAATACTTTTAGCCACAGCCCCTGAACAAGCACGCAGATCACGTGCTCTGACTGAAGTCAGACTGGATTACCTGCATGCTTGTTTCAGGTGTGTGATTCAGCCACTGTTGCAGTCAAGGAGATCGGCAGGACTGACAAGGAACTGGTATTGTTTAAAAAGAAACGCCCATATCCCTCTGTTTAGGTGCCCATTTAAACTGACCCTGAGCAGTAACAAAAAATTTAAAATTACACTTACCAGGGGCTTTTTCCAGTCTACCGTAGGAGGCGAGGTCCCCCGGCGTCCTCCTGGCTCCTCTCCGTATGTCTCCAACGGCCTCTGTTACCGGCGACACCTGGGTCGGGTGTCGGGCCGGCTATTCCTGGTTCCCGACGCTCGTCGTCATCACGCCGGCCGCTTTGCGTCATCAAGGCGGCTGGCGTGACAGGTCTGCGCATACGCGGAAAACGGCTCATGCGCAGACCTGTCATGCCAGCCGCCGTGATAACGCGAAGCGGCCGGCATGGTGACGACGAGCGTCGGGAACCGGGAAGAGCCGGCCCGACACCCGGCCTGGGTTTCGCCCGGTAACTGGGGCTGGCGGAGGCATATGGAAAGGAGCCAGGAGGACGCCGGGGGACTTCTCCGTCTGCGGTGGGCTGGAAAAAGCCCCAGGTAAGTGTAATCTTTTAATTTTCTGCAATGCACAGGGTCCCTTTAAGTGAGGAATATGGAGTCTGCCATATTTATTTCCTTTTAAACAATACCAGTTGCCTGGCAGCCCTGCTGATCTTATTGATTGCAGTAGTGTCTCAATAACACCAGAAACAAGCATGCAATTAATCTTCTCAGATCTGACAATAATGTTAGAAATACCTGATCTGCTGCATGCTTGTTCAGGCTCTATGGCTAAAAGTATTAGAGGCAGAGGATCAGCAGGACAGCCAGGCAACTGATATTGCTTAACCCTTCTGGCGGTCTGTTAAAAACTGCCAGGGGGCAGCGCAGCCGTTTTTTTGAATTTTTTTTAAATCCTGTAGCGAGCCTAGGGCTCGCTACATGATAGCCGCTGTGCAGCGGCATCCCCCTACCTTCTTCAATCGCCTCCGGCGATCAGGAAATACCGTTCAAAGAATGGCATTTCCTGGAGGGCTTCCCCCGTCACCATGGCAACGGGGCGGGAGGACATCATGGACGTCGTGACGTCTAAGGGAGTCCCGATCCACCCCTCAGCGCTGCCTGGCGCTTATAGGCCAGGCAGCGCATGGGGGGGGGGGGCTCTGCGGTGCAGGGAACCTAAACTGAGGTTATGGATTTTTCCTTTTAAAATAATACCAGTTCCCTGACTCTCCTGCTGATCCTATGTCTCTAATACTTTTAGCCACAGCCCCTCAACAAGCATGCAAATCAGGTGCTCTGACTGAAGTCAGACTGGATTACCTGCATGCTTGTTTCAGGTCTGTGATTCAACCACCACTGCAGCCAAAGACAGCAGGACTGCCAGGCAACTGGTATTGTTTAAAAAGAAACCTCCATACAACTGTTATTGTGTAAAATGAAATCAATATGGCAGCCTTCATATCCTTCTAAGGGGCATCTTAATGGTTTCTACTTCTGATCGGACATCACACTCTAGTTTCCTAGTTAATGAATTATGCCTGCAGGTATGTGAACTAATTGTATACATGGAACTTAAATATTCAAATACAGTAGATAACCTATCCAAAATCATGACGACGGTAATGACAGTTTGCCTGTGGGTCAGCAGAATGTACATACTCCAATGAAGTAAGGACATGTTTTAATGAAAAATTGATTGCTTTTTCTCTTGGTATACTTCATTGGGTTTTGAGATCAATCTTTAAAGACGAGCTTGTGGCATGGATAGTCTGCAGGGTAGACAAGTGAATTAGTCTAGTGGAGGTATGTATCTCTCGGCTCCATAGATAGTCATCCAGCCACACACTGAACAAACAAGACTAGTTTACAGGAAATCCATCTTGAATTTATCCTACCTATTATTATTATTATTATTTATTTATTTTTTTTACATTGTGTCCTTTACACATTGCAGCGTAAACCATAAATCATTTTACAATAGAACAAAAGGAGAAAACCAAAAGGTTGCACCAGGATATGTTAACAATGTTACCTTTATTAACCATTTCTGCCGCCTTGGACGTGAAGCTCATTTCCGGGCGGCTGCTCTGCTGCTCCCACGCGCGCCCCCGGTATGCCTGGGATCAGCGAACGGGAACATGGTTGCCGATCACCGATCCGTTTCCCCAGCAGAAAAACCGAAGCGCTCTTACAAGAGGCTTCAGTCTTTCTGCCAGTAAAATTTTCCGCAACCCCCTTGTGCTTCCGTTTAGCGAGAAAATTTACACAACATTACAAATTAACTGTTTATTTCCCACACCAAAATATTACCCAAATAAAATTTTTAATGGGGGAAAAAAAAAAATTACAATTAAAAAAAAAAGACATAAATAGTACCTAAGGGTCTGAACTTTTTGAATATGCATTTAAAGGGGGTATACTACGAGCATTTTTTAAATTATAAGCTTGTAAATAGTGATGGACTCAAAACGGAAAAAATGCACCTTTTATTTCCAAATACAATTTTGACGCCATACATTGTGATAGGGACAAAATTTAAATGGTGTCATAACCGAGACAAACGGGCAAATAAAATACATAGGTTTTAACTATGGTAGTGTGGATTATTTTAAAGCTATAATGGCCAAAAACTGAGAAATTATTTTTTCCACTTTTTTCTTAATAATCCTGTTAAAATGCATTTATAAAAAAATAATTCTTAGCAAATTGTACCACCCAAAGAAAGCCTACTTAGTGGCAGAAAAAACAAGATATAAATCAATAAATTGTGATTAGTGATAAAGTTATTAGCGAATGAATGGGAGGTGAAAATTGCTCTAAAGCATAAGGTGAAAAATCCCCGCGGGCTGAAATGGTTAATCACATGAAAGTAATAAAAAAACAGAGTAAAGGGGGTGAGGTATGGAACAATAATTGCATATGATTGTATCTGCAATCAAGGATATATGGGTAATAACGACAATAATTGCTCCCAATAGAATTACATCTCATAAATAATATGATACACCAACCATAAATATAAATGACATTTAAGAATATACAATCATAGAATAGTGTGTGTGTTCAATGAAGAGATAAATAACAAAGTGCACTGATGCATATAATATTTTGCGCAGCACATTTCTTCAAAAATCGCACAATAATTGCTTTGCAAAATCTCTATCGCTTTGTGATTGCGTTCTGCAGTGTGAACTAGGCCTGTTAGCTACTTGGTGTCAAAGTGCCTGGCTTTTTTTTTTTTTTTTTTTTTTACTCCTCATACAATGGTACATTAACAAAGAGCTTTTTGAGTTGCCAGTGATCAGAATAATGCTTAAAGGAACTTGTAGTGGGAACCGTCCATAAATGCAAGGAGCATTGCCTATTACTGGGAAGATAAATGCTACACTAGAGCCTATGGTCGAAATTCACTTTAATGATTTGAGCACAGCTGTCACTGGACAGTCATGTGGTCTTACGGTTTTTGCTTAGTAAATGTGCATTTGCCTGTCTCTTTGCACCTGCACTTTAACCTGTAGTGAGTCGCCCGCCCTATGCTTCGCATCAACTTCTTTTCTGCTTCAGTTTGAATCTGAGTCTTTGGCTATTTTACTTAAGAATCACCTGGATTAAATGAATTATTTGTTGAAATTACATCCTTTTTTAAATTCATTAGGAACTGTTAAGACCGGCACCACAATATAAGCTGGCCATTGTATTCAACATCTTGTATGTATTTTGTCCATTTACAAAGTGTCACTGAGGATACTTGTTGGTAACGTTCTACTACTCCATCATATTGACATCTTCTCTCCCCCCCCTGTTAAGTAAACGCAGGCTCCCTTAGTTTTTCAGTGTTAATTTTATATCTAAGAATTGTCAGAATCTATGTATAATGAGCTAATTCATCTTCTACAAATTGACATACTCCATTGATTGCAATTCATGTAGCTTTTAATTAGAAGAGGTCTGAATTGCTACTGGTCATTGCAGATAAGAGATACCAGAGTTACTTTTGCAGAAATCATTCAGACTGCCTCAGTTGCATTGCAGAATAATTCTGCATGTCAACTCACTGCCCACACAATTTTATAGGGCTGTTCACATCTTTGCATTGTAACAGATTGTGTTATTCTAACTCACTGCAAGCAGGCTTTGAATTAATGTGTGTCTAGTCTCCATTGCGTGCCATTGTATGCAGAATTCTGCAAATTCGTTATGCACATTTATGCTTCACATTGGACCAATTGAGAAAAGCCAAGTGGGATTTAATCAGGCCTGCCCTACTGATGATGCCAAGTGAGTCGTCTTCCTCAGGCGGGGGAAGTCCTGCCAGCCGCCTGACTGGCCAGGGGGCGGGCGCCATCAGGAGAGCGGAGGGGGAACAGCCAGGAAGGGGGGCAGCAGGCACAGCGATGGGGAGGGTGGTTGGACCCCTCTCCCTCACCTATGCCCCCCCCCCCCCCCATCTGCGCTCCCCTTCCAGCTATTAGCGCAGAGTGAAAGTAATTACAGCAGGTGGGGAGTAATTACCTCTCTTCCTTGGTTTTCAGGCATCGGAGCACAGCGTGCGTGACGTCCCACAAGTCTTCTATTTCTTCAATGCCACCCACGGTTGTCGGTATTGAAGAAAGAGGGAACTTGTGGGACATATCGCGGCACGTTGCACACAGACGTTTGGAACGCAAGGAAGAGTTGAGTAGATTACTCCTCACCCACTGCTGCCGCAATTACTTTCAAGCTGGAAGGGGAGCACAGACTAGGACACGTGAGTGTACTGCTGTGCCTGCTGCCCCCCCTACTCTTAGCTGCTACAGAGGCAACTATAACAATGATAATGTGTCAACTGTACCATCTATACTAGAGCAATTATATTAGCTAACTATACTGGGAAAACTATACTATCTATGCTGGGGGCAGCTATACCTGGCTACCTACCTATACTGTGGGTGAAAATGTTTCAGGTGCTGTGCCACCACTCCAAATCTGTGGGGGGGGGGGCATCCTCACAAGTTTGTGTCAGGTAGCAAAAAGTCTAGAGCCGGTCCTGGATTTGATTTGTCCTTTTTCCAAGTCAACTCTGAATTATTGGCATGTTATTGACCATCCCTAGTTACCTTTTTAAAGCATGAACGATCTATTACCAATTATTTTAAATTGAAATGTAAGTTTTGTTAGAAAAACTAGTGCTTTCAGTTTGGTTCCATGTAGTGCAAAGCTTAATTTTGTTTTTTTGTGGTTTCAGACAGAGGCTGAACTGCACGCTTATTGGGCAGTTCAGCACTTCATCTGCTGCCCGCAAGCACCATTTGTGTGGAATTTATATTATTTTATATATAATTTTATTATATTATGTATTTATATTGCACTGACATGTTCTGCAGCACTTTACAGATCACATGGTCATATCACAGACTGTTTTCATAGGAACTCACAGTCTTAATCCTGTCATAGTCCTAGTCCATTGATCTGTAAACTTGGCTCTCCAGCTGTTAGGGAACTACAACTCCCACAATGCATTTGCCTTTATGAATTATAGTGGGAAGGATGAAGGCGCCCGAAGTATGTTCTATTTTGGTATTTTTAAATGCAAATAAAAAGATATATAATAAAAAGGGAGGTAATTGCTTACCTCTCCAGAAGATATAGACACCAGTTCAACTGAAAAAAAAGTTTGTAATAAAAAAACAACCTGACAACACGTTTCACAGATCATGGCCCGCTTCCTCAGGTCAATATAAAATGCCTTGATAGCATAGGGGACTGTAGCTAGGCTGGAAAATAGTGAATTGCTATGCCAACTGTAGCTAGGCTGGGCAAATACCGTAAGTCAGGTAGCCAATAAGATATACAATAATTACAGGTGTCAGTTTAACAAGTTTTTTCAATGAAACTTTTGGGTCCTGGTTTGGATACACTGGCTCCTGAATTCTATTGTGATTTGCCCATTCCTGAAATGATGGCAAAAACTGGCTATGCCAACGGGGCTATGCCAACTGAACAAAGAAGCTGGAGAAATCTTTGAATTCCAACTTTAAACCAGTGTACTCACTCAAAACACGATTAGAACAACCGTTTGCATGCTTTGACTTCTGCAAAGGTCTCCACAATGCTGTCAAGGTTTAACATCTTTGCTCGTGCATTTTCAATGCTTAGGACTGCTAGCTCAGAAAGTCTTTGCTCAGACGTTGTGCTTCTCAAATAGCTTTTAATTAGCTTCAATTTGTAAAAGGACCTTTCTGTCGATGCCACCGTCACAGGTAACGTTAAGGAAGGCTATGCAGACATCTGGCAATGTGGATGCTAGGGCACTGTTTTCAACCAAAAGCAAGGGTGTTAGGTCCTTCATAGAACATACTTTCTGTATGTCAGCTTTAAGTGCGGATCTGAAGCTCAGAAGCTGGCCAGGAAAAGAGGAAGACAAATCGCTGGCATACTTGGTTTGCAATTTTTAGGCACCTTTTATATAGGTCTTTGTGTGACACTGATGACCTAACAGCTGGCTGAATAATATAAAAGCGATCAACAACTTCATTCAGTCCCTGAAATCTATTAGAGAGCTGGCCGGTAACTATCTAAGCATTTATAAAAAAAACTTTGAACCGTTCTTCTGGGTCTTTTAAACGTTCATCAACACAGAGTTCATCAAAATGCCTTTTGACTACGTGAACTCAGAAGCTTCAAATTTTGGGGAAATATTCCAGTTCTGTGCCAGCGAGACGGCATTTTTTTGGGCTTCGTCAAAATTATTTCTGAACTGGGACACCTCAATTGCGTTTTAATTAACTGAGCAGCTCTGAACAAATCCATGCTCTCATACTGGAGTACTTTGGAGAGAGCATTTACTATACTGAGAATTTTTTTGACTGAAGAACAATGAGAAATATGAACTGGAAGGACACCAATTTTGTTTTAATCCTCATTGCCACCTCCTTTCATTTTTTTTTGGATGACACAATTGTTTTTGATAATGCCTTCAATACATCCGCATATCGAAAATGTAATGAAAGTAGTGAGTCAAATCGAGAAGACCAACATGTGGGGCATAGTGTTTTCAGTGTTACTGAAGATTCAGAAGTAAAACTAGAAAACTTGCCAACGCTTTCCACTATCCCCAAGAAAGGAATATACCTGCTGTAGTGTTGGCATGAAACTTGATATTTTTGGTACGTCAGACACAGCATCCTGGAGGACTAAATTTAAGTTATGAGCAGCACAATGAACATAAAGTGCATTCTCCTGCTTTTTCTAGAATTCGGGCCTGAACCCCAGAATAGACCCCACTCATTGTAGCAGCTCCATCGTAACCTTGGCCATGGCATTTATCCAAACAGAGGCCTTTTTCCGCAATACATGCCAAAATTTCTTGTTCTATCCCAGCAGCAGACTGATCTTCTACCACATGAAACTCCAGAAAAGCTTCTTGGATGTCAACTTTGATGGCTCTCATACTGACACCTCTCTTAACCTCCTTGCCGTTATAAAAAATCCGGCAAGGAGGCAGCGCCGCACTTTTTTTTAATCTTTTTTTTTTTTTTTTTTAATCATGTAGCGAGCCCAGGGCTCGCTACATGATAGCCGCTAAGCGGCGGCATCCCCCCACCCACTCCGATCGCCTTCGGGATCAGAGTATGCAGGGAATCCCGTTGAGAACGGGATTTCCTGCAGGGCTTCCCCGGTCGCCATGGCGACCGGACGGGATGACGTCGCCGACGTCGTGACGTCAGAGGGAACCCCGATCCGCCCCTTAGCGCTGCCTGGCACTGATTGGCCAGGCTGCGCAGGGGTCTGGGGCGGCTCGGCACGGCGGGTAGCGGCGAATCGGCGGCGAGCGGCGGCGATCGCGTACTACACGCAGCTAGCAAAGTGCTAGCTGCGTGTAGGAAAAAAAAATTATGCAAATCGGCCAAGCGGGGCCTGAGAAATCCTCCTGCGCAGGTTACCCCGAGCTGAGCTTGGGATAACCGGCAAGGAGGTTAATTGTCACATAGCGAATGACTTGGCTCATCTTATCTACTTTAGAGATGTCTTGCGTTGTCAATTTTCGTGAATAAACTGAGCCTGCTATACTTCAGAGACAATAACATACACCAACTGTTTAGAAAGTATTTCTATAATTTTGTTTTGTATTTTTGGGCTGAGATATTTTATGGTACCCTGTGGTAACTGTAGCAGTTGTTTCAGTATAGGGTCATAATCTGCTAATGGTTTTATAATCGCTAGAAAATTTCCACTATTTAGTTTGCCAATTTTTTCAGGATGGCCTCGAACAGCAATGTTCCCCATTGTCATAGTCAGTGACATTAATTATTCTTTTTCTTCGCTTCTCTCCAAAAACCTTTTTCTTTAGATTTGTTTTTCCTGCTCCTCCTCAATGGTTCCCTCTTTGCCAGTGATCGTAAACCACACATGCATCATTCCGAGTTTGTGATGATTCATGCATATTGATTTTTTTTTTTTTTTGTAGACAGTCCTCTCCATATTTTGAATACCTTTTGCCCAAGCCGGTTCAAGTCACAGCTTTTTACGGTCCCCAAAAAGCCAGCATGGCTCGCAATAAAATCAATTTAATTTGGGTGAGTAACAAAGCCAGGTTACTGGAATTTTTTGCCCTGTCTTTGTTGTTTTTCATAGTAACTGAAAGAAAAATCTTTTCTCATCATCGTTATCTCTAGGAAATGGTCCCCCAGGTCTGCAAGGACTATGAGAAATGATAAATCTCTTTACACGAGGATCTGGTATTGTTATTGGGAAGTTAGCTCTGTCTGTGATGTATTTCTCTGTAGCAATGGTAGTTAGGTCAATTACATCACTACCCACCAATTCCAGTTCACCTGACCTGTGTGGTTCAGCTTCACATTGTTCCATATATTCCCTTGCAGGACTGCCAACATCCAAAGATCTTGGCTCTGCCACTTGTTGTTTCAGACTCCTGTACTACACTACCTGGGGAGCAAAGAGTTTCTGGGCTTACTTCCACAGCACTTTCTTTTTTTCCAAGAAAAAGTTTATTGTTGCATGAAAAATAAGTGCAATACAGAGAAACACATTTGCCATGTTTAGGCCAATCATATAAAGTATTCAAAGAGAGTTAACAAAAATCTCAAAATTATATATCTTAACCCATTCAGGTTCCGTGGTTTTCACGTGAGAAATGTTCACCTCCCATTCATTAGCCTATAACTTTATCACTACTTATCACAATGAACTGATCTATATCTTGTTTTTTCCGCCACCAATTAGACTTTCTTTGAGGGGTACATTTTGCTAAGAGCCACTTTACTGTAAACGCATTCGAACAGGAAGAATAAGAAAAAAATGGAAAAATTCATTATTTCTCAGTTTTCAGCCATTATAGTTTTAAAATAATACATGCCTCCATAATTAAAACCCACGCATTGTATTTGCCCATATGTCCCGGTTATTACACCGTTAAAATTATGTCCCTATCACAATGTATGGCGACAATATTTTATTTGGAAATAAAGGTGCATTTTTTTCCATTTTGCATCTATCACTATTAACAAGTTTAAAATAATAATAAAAAAAAGAAATATTTCATCTTTACATTGATATTTAAAAAGTTTAGACCCTTAAGTAAATATTTTACATTTTTTTTTTTTATTATTGTAATGTTTTTTTTTCTTTATAGTCAACATTTTATTTGGGTAGTTTTGGGAGGATGGGGGGTAAACAATAGATTTATAATTTAAATGTCTGTTCATTTTAATTTATTTTTATTTTCAGTTGTAGTATTACTTTTTGGCCACAAGATGGCGGCCATGAGTTTGTTTACATGACGTCACTCGGGGAGGGAACGGCCAGAAAAGGCGCAGCTTCCGAGAGAAGCTGTCACTTTTTCAGCGGGGGAGAGGAATCAGTGATCGGGCACCATAGCCCGATACATTGATTCCCTCGCTACCGAATCCGCGGCCGGGAGTGCGCGCGCGCGATCGGCCGCGGGGGCGCGTGGTAGCGCGCATGGTTCCTGGACGTAGTTACTACGTCCAGGAACCAAAATAGGTTAATAACAAGTAGCTCCCATTACCTTTATTTAAGCTATAATCTTGATCAGTTTCAGCAAGATAAATAGTGCATGCTACACAAAGTAAAAGGTGCTATCTCATACCATAATAAAAGTTGAAAATGCTGATAAACAATAGTGAAAGGCAAGGCAAGCCAATGTTCAGATCTATCATCTACACAGTATGTATGGTAATAACACCATCAGAATCAGAATTTATTGTCGCCAAGTACAACAGTGGGTTGTACCCGGAATTGGTTTTGGCCATACAGAGTCGTCGATGAAAAAGACAAGAAACAGCATACGGATAAGCATGGTACATACATAGACAGGGGACAAGCATACATAGGACAACATTACAGCTTGTGTGTACAATTAAGCAGAGTACAGCATTGCATACGGTTAAGCATACATATAAACAGTAAAAAACAAAAAGCAAAACCGAGAGCATTACAGCATACACGTACAGTTAACGTAATACAAACAGAGCATTACAGCATACACGTACAGTTAACGTAATACAAACAGAGCATTACAGCATACACGTACAGTTAACATAATACAAACATAGCAAAGCATACATTGATAGCAGGAACAGAAAAGAGTGGGACTGGAGGAGCAGCCTGAGAGCTGATATGAGCGCTGGCATTTGCGGCACTGGACGCTACACAGCGACACGCTCCCAACAAGACAGGTGCTACCGATTGTCCACGAAAGTAGAGAGAGAAGGCTGAGAAGAACTGAGGGGCATCATGATGGAGGCGGACAGCAGAGTTCACTCGGACCAGGTTGCCCGAGGGGTAGCACTCCTGATTTCAAGTCTGCACGGCTGGTAATGAGGGTGCAGACGCAGTGGGGCCAGGAGGCACTTTTGCTGGGCCGCAGTGGTGGTGGACGTGGGGCCGGGGGCAGCCGTGGTGGACAGGCCAGGGGGGTTTACCTTGGTGGTGGCAGGACATCAGATGCAGCAGCCAGCAGTAGGCAAAAGTAGTGGACCTGGCAGCCAGTAAATTTAGCCCCCGGCTTGTGGCCTAGTGCAGGTAGGATGTAGGTGGCCAGGAGGTCAGCAGCACAGACCTTTGAGAGGATGGTGCGTCCGTGGGTGGTCTGGTGGATCCAGCAACAGCAGCGGTGGGCCGGTGCAGCTGCAGAGGGCAGATGGATGGATCCGGCAGTGGCATGTTGGTGTATCCAGACCTGCACTGAGGAGCAGAAGAGCCCGCTTCTCCCCTTCATGCTGTGGCAGCGGTGATGTGGCTGACAGGCTCCCTTCCCAGCTTGGAGCACATGGCACAGCGATGATCAGCTGACTGCCCGGCGCATCCCGGTCAGCTGATCCAGCAGTGGGCCAGGACCAGTGGTGTCAGAGGAGCCAGCACTGCACGCGGCCGACACATGTGGCGATCCCAGGGCGTGGGCGCGATCCGCCGAGCGCCCGATCAGCGGCGTTTCGGGTGGCTGGCTGGGCTGCAGAGGATGGCGGAGTCCCCGCATCACGTGGCCGATCAGCTGGCTGTGTGGCTGTGTGCCGGCGTTTCGGGTGGCTGGCTGGGCTGCAGAGGATGGCAGAGACCCCGCATCACGTGGCCGATCAGCTGGCATCCCTCGGCCTGCTCAAACTCTGCGGCCCACCGGCTCCCACCTGCGACCTCCGCTATTCCTGCATCTTCCCCAGAGGGGGAGAGAGAGCAGGTGAGGGATAGGGGGGAGAAAGGAGAGAAGGACCGGAGCCCTGTGGCCGCGGCGTCCTGTTACGGCGCCATCTTAGTGACTTAGCATGGCATGTTGAAGTTCTTGAGTATATCAAGTTTTCCATAGGGTTCCTTATCCTATATCAGATAATGAGCTATCCTAAAAAGCAGTAGTTAATCTCCATATATGATAGTCACTTACACCTCCCTTTGGCGCCTCAATAGATAGTAGCATCAGATGTTAGAAAAATCCAATTTTTAGGAAAGATTAGTGTATCCTACATTCCTAACGAAGTGCCTCAGTCTCAGATTTCAATCTGACCCTATTAGTAGTCTATATTCAGCAGCATCTTTAAAGAGACTCCGTAACAAAAATTGCATCCTGTTTTTTATCATCCTACAAGTTCCAAAAGCTATTCTAATCTGTTCTGGCTTACTCCAGCACTTTCTACTATCACAGTCTCTGTAATAAATCAATGTATCTTTCCCCTGTCAGACTTGTCGGCCTGTGTCTGGAAGGCTGCCAAGTTCTTCAGTGTTGTGGTTCTGCTATGGACTCCCCCTTCCAGGCCCCTCTATGCACACTGCCTGTGTATTATTTATTTAGGGCAGCTTCTCTCTTCTCTCTTATCTTTTACAAGCTGGATAAATCGTCCTCTGAGCTGGCTGGGCTTTCACATACTGAAGAATTACAGACAAGGGCAAAGCTGTTTGCAGGAAGAAAAGAGCAGCCTGAAACTTCAGTGCATGAGAACAGGGGGAAAGAAACACACAAATGATTTCTTGAGATTCAAAAGGAAGGCTGTATACAGCCTGCTTGTGTATTGATGTATTTTCTATGTGTGGACATACTGTACATCAACCTACTTCCTGTTTTGGTGGCCACTTTGTTTATAAACAAACTTTTTAAAACTGTTTTTAACCACTTTTAATGCGGCGAGGAGCTGAGAAATTGTGTCAGAGGGTAATAGGAGATGTCCCCTAACGCACTGGTATGTTTACTTTTGTGCGATTTTAACAATACAGATTCTCTTTAAAGTCAACCCATTGGGCCCAGGTAAAGACAAGCTTATGTGTTATATCAAGATTCACTGCCCTCAACTCTTCCATTGAGTAGATAAAGTCTACTTTATTCAGCCATTCCTTCATAGAAGGGATTTTGTTTGATTTCCACCAGCGGGGGATAGGCACTTTGGCTGCATTGAGAAGATGAACCAGCAGCGAGTTTTTGTAGGTCTTCTCAGACATACAGTGGTGTGAAAAACTATTTGCCCCCTTCCTGATTTCTTATTATTTTGCATATTTGTCACACTTAAATGTTTCTGCTCATCAAAAACTGTTAACCATTAGTTAAAGATAACATAATTGAACACAAAATGCAGTTTTAAATGATGTTTTTTATTATTTAGTAAAAAAAAAACAACTCAAAACCTACATGGCCCTGTGTGAAAAAGAAATTGCCCCCTAAACCTAATAACTGGTCGGGCTACCCTTAGCAGCAATAACTACAATCAAGCGTTTGCGATAACTTGCAACAAGTCTTTTACAGCGCTCTGGAGGAATTTTGGCCCACTCATCTTTGCAGAATTGTTGTAATTCAGCTTTATTTGAGGGTTTTCTAGCATGAACTGCCTTTTTAAGGTCATGCCACAACATCTCAATAGGATTCAGGTCAGGGCTTTGACTAGGCCACTCCAAAGTCTTCATTTTGTTTTTCTTCAGCCATTCAGAGGTGGATTTGCTGGTGTCTTTTGGGTCATTGTCCTGCTGTAGCACCCAAGATCGCTTCAGCTTGAGTTGACGAACAGATGGCCGGACATTCTCCTTCAGGATTTTTTGGTAGACAGTAGAATTCATGGTTCCATCTATCACAGCAAGCCTTCCAGGTCCTGAAGCACCAAAACAACCCCAGACCATCACACTACCACCACCATATTTTACTGTTGGTATCATGTTCTTTTGCTGAAATGCTGTGTTACTTCTACGACAGATTTAACAGGACACGCACCTTCCAAAAAGTTCAGCTTTTGTCTCGGCGGTCTACAAGGTATTTTTCCCACAAGTCTTGGCAATCATTGAGATGTTTTTTTAGCAAAATTGAGACGAGTCTTAATGTTCTTTTTGCTTAAAAGTGGTTTGCGCCTTGGATATCTGCCATACAGGTCGTTTTTGCCCAGTCTCTTTCTTATGGTGGAGTTGTGAACACTGACCTTAATTGAGGCAAGTGAGGCCTGCAGTTCTTTAGATGTTGTCCTGGGGTCTTTTGTGGCCTCTCGGATGAGTTTTCTCTGCGCTCTTGGGGTAATTTTGGTCAGCCAGCCACTCTTGGGAAGGTTCATCACTGTTCCATGTTTGTGCCATTTGTGGATAATGGATCTCACTGTGGTTCGCTGTTGTCCCAAAGCTTTAGAAATGGCTTTATAACCTTTACCAGACTGATAGATCTCAATTACAGTACTTTGTTCTCATTTGTTCCTGAATTTCTTTGGATCTTGGCATGATGTCTAGCTTTTGAGGTGCTTTTGGTCTACTTCTCTGTGTCAGATAGCTCCTATTTAAGTGATTTATTGATTGAAACAGGTGTGGCAGTAATCAGGCCTGGGGTGACTACAGAAATTTAACTCAGGTGTGATAAACCACAGTTAAGTTATTTTTTTTTTTTAACAAGGGGGGCAATCACTTTTTCACACAGGGCCATGTATATTTTGATGTTTTTTCCCTCACTAAATAATAAAAACCATCATTTAAAACTGCATTTTGTGTTCAATTATGTTATCTTTGACTAATAGTTAACGGTTTTTGATGAGCAGAAACATTTACCGTAAGTGTGACAAACATGCAAAAGAATAAGAAATCAGGAAGGGGGCAAATAGTTTTTCACACCACTGTATCATTGTGGTAAAAAAGCATAGACAGCTTGTTGAACTGTATCTTAAATGAAGAAATCTTAACAGACTATTTGTGAATTTTTTTTCAGAATGCTGCAATACGGGGACAGTCCACACCAGATATGTTTATATGTAGCAAGGGGTGATCACACCTCTAGCATTCAGCTGGATAAGAAGGAATATATTGGTTCAAGGCTGCTGGGGTTTTGTGCCACCTAGTAAGGATTTTAAAATTCGCTTCCTGGATGGAGGTGTTCACTGAACATTTGTGGGTTGTAATAAAGATATTTTCCTAGTCAATTTCCCTGTTAGTCAATACCTCATTGGCTTCCCATTTATCTGTGTAAGGAAGAGGCACTTCTGGCCCCAACTTGAACAGTAATCTGTACAATGTAGACACTGTATGAGAAACATTCCCACCCCTGTGGCACATCTCCTCAAATGCAGTCAGTGGGCGACAGAAATGCGTCTTATTTGCTGGTTTGTAAATATAAGAACATAGCCGACGGAAGGACCAGGGAGGAATTTTAAAGTCCTCAATATGATCAGTCCTTTTTCCCCTAGACATTAGCTGACAAATTTTAAACTGAAACTTCTCAATGTTTATCTTAAACGGTGGGTTGTATTTACCTGGACCAAAATCGGTATTGTGTAATAGAGTAGTCAGAGGACATTTTATTGAGGAAAGCTGGCACTGTTTACAAGCCCCCCGGAATGAGTATAACATACTTTTTCATCAAGGTAAATTCAGCAACTATGGGCTTCGCAACAGGATCGGGGATCCAAGGGAGACGCCTAACTGATTTATCCTACTATTTGTTCACCCAGGGTGACCCAGATTTTGGCCTCTCCATGACAAGACCAGTCAATAATTCTGGTAAGTTGGCAAGCTAGATGATATCTTTTAAGATACGGGAGAGCTGCCCCTACCCCCACATTGTTTGGGTAAGCATAAGATTTGTCTATTAAGCCTCTGTTTCGATTTCTGCCATATGAAATCACCGATTCTGCCTTGAAGCCCATTCAGAAAGTGTTTAGAAAGCAATATGGGGACAGCCTGAAATAAATATAGCAATCTGGGTAACCCGTTCATTTTCACAACCGCAATACGGCCAAACCATGATAATGTGAGTCTTTCCCATCGCTTTATATCATCAAAAATACTCTTTGATATAGCCAGGAAGTTTAATTTAAAAAGTGAGTCTATATTGCATGGAATTTTAACTCCCAAGTATGTAATTAAAGATAAAAAACAAAGGTGAAAGATGGCACCCCTGTCGTGTCCCGTTTTTCAACAGAAACGAATCAGACAACCGTTTACTTTAATTTGTGCCGATGGAGCAGAATATAGGGACATTATCTTCTGCATCATGGTACTGCTCACTCCAATATACTGTAGTGTTGCCTCCATGTAGTCCCATGCTACTCTGTCGAAGGCCTTCTCCGCATCCACCGATAGGAAAAGGCCCTCGACATTTCGCTTAGACCTGTATTCAGTTAACGTAATTGCTCTGGTGGTGTTGTCCCTAGCTTCTCTGCCAGGGACAAAACCTGCTTGGTCGTTCCCAATCAGAGAGGGGGATGATCTGTATCAGCCGCGTGGCTAGGATTTTGCTAAAGATTTTTGTATCGACATTTAACAATGAAATGGGTCGATAGTTTGCACAATGAGAAATCATCCTTTCTCTCCTTGGGAATCACTGTAATGTGAGCAGCCTGCATTTCAGCCGGTAACGGGTGGTCAGTTGAGATTTCATTCATCATAGCTGTAAGGTGGGGAAGAAGAGCTATCAGGTCCCGGGCTCTTGTTAGGTTTCAGAGAGTTAATAGCCAGAGCCACTTCATCTTCATGAATCTGATCACCCCACTCCTCTACAATCAATGGGGCAATCTTAGGCATACCTGAACTATTTAAAAACAGTTATTTTCCCTAACCTATCTTGAACTGGAGTTACAGCCTGGGGGACTCCCTTCAGTGAGTATAGCTCTGTATTGAAATTCGTAAATCTTTTGGCAATTTCAGAGGTTTTATGTAGTAAATTACCATTTTTCCCCCTAATCTCTTTAATGGTATTGCAATTTTGTTGTTCTCTTAAGGCTCGCGCCAGGTATTTACCTGGTTTGTTCCCAGCCTCATAATAAATATTCGTTTTCAGTGTGAATTCAGTTTGGAATTTTCTGTCCATAGTTTTATTTAAGAGACTTCTGTCCTCTTTTAATCTGTCAGTTAGATGTTGATGCGTTTTGTTTATTTAATAGCTCTAGCTATCTCCATTCTGTAAAAAGTGTTTCTAGTTCGCCTCTACATTCCCTTCTAATTCTTGCCTGTTCTTTTAACAAGAGACCTCTGATTGTACATTTATGTGCAAGCCAGACAGTCGACCTGCTCACCTCTGGAGTGACATTGGTGGTAAAATAAGTAGCAAGGGTTTCTTTGGTTTTGTCCTGTGTCTCTAGATCTGCCATGATGTGCGACGGGTATCTCCATATAAAGTCTCTATCTTGCTTAATCCCATGCTCAAAAGTCATAACTAGTGCATGATCAGATCTGGTGCGCAACTCAATTTCTGAAGAAACTTAATTAGGGAGATCTGGCTGAGAGTGAAAAATATAATCTATTCTAGTAGATTTATCATGTAATGCTGACCAGTATGTGAAATCTTGTTCAGAATGATGTAGAAGTCTCCAAGTATCTACATGCTTGAGTAAAGCCAGATTGTGTTTAATCCTATTAAGGATATTAGATCTCACAGCTGACTTGCCATCTGAAGTGTCTAATTGTGCAACAAACCAATCGAAGTACAGAGGAGCAGGCAGTAATCAGTCATACAAAGTATACAGGGTTCAGCAACAGAAATGCAAATATATATTCAGGGCAAGGAACAGGTCAGGTAGCAGGTTGTCCAGAAGCTCAAGGCTGCAAAGAACTGCTAAGCTCTGGCAACCAGCAGGAGGAAAAAGCAGTTCTTAAATACTGCAGGAAAGAAACGCGATGCATGCTTATCAGGGCTGCTCACAGTCCACAGAGCCCTCTGCTGGTGGAGGGCAGAACTCCAGGGCTGCTGCATGTTCATAAAGCCTTCTGCTGGTGGCACAGGGGAAAGTCCAAGGCAGTCCAAATGAAAAATGAACACCGCCACCAGCAGGCAGGAAAAGAGCAGCACATAGTTCCTAACATTACCCCCCCCCCCCCCTTCCTTGAAGAGCGTCCTCGGGATGCGCCAAAATGTCTTCAGAAAACCCCTGCCAGGGTCCCAGGAAACATTATGCAAGTAATGCCTTGGCAGGGTGGACCATAGATGCCAAAAGGGTGGGCAGGGAGGGAAATAATTTCAACTTTGACACTTTACCAGGCAGAGAGGCAGATTGCACAAAGAACTGGTACACATCAGGCAGGATCCGAACAGTAGTGAGTATGACACCAAATTGCAATTGGCAACCCTGGGTGGGTAGGGAGGGAAACCATGTCAACCAAAATATGACCGGCATTCTTGAACACCGCCACCAGGAAAAGAGCAGCACATAGTTCCTAACATCTCCTCTTTCAGGGGAAAGGAACTTAGGCAGCAGATGACATCTCTTGGGGGGGTCTGACACCCCTCCACGCGGTTTCAACGCACGGTGTGCTCGTACGAAATCAATAGCCATATCAGCATCTCTGTCCAGTAAGTTGTTAAACAAGGACTAAAGTGCATTCTGTAATTGTGCCGGTTGGGTGGACTCGTCTAAGCCTTTCCCCCTCAAATTATTTCTGCGGCCTTGATTATCTAAGTCTTCGATAATCCTATAAGCTTGCTGCAGTTGTCTATCTTGCTCCATGGCTCTCTGCTTGAGATGATGAATATCTTTGGATTAGGCCTTGGATGTTTGAGAGATAACGTCCACCTTAGAGGCGAGGCCTTGTATGTCTCCACGAACCAAGGCAACCGCCTTTTGTAGCGTAGCCTGTAGTGCAGATTCAAGATCTCCTGCCACAGCATGGGTTATTACCTTGTGTCGTGAGGGGTCTCGGCTGCAAGATTCTTGAACTGTCTCTGGGGCCTCGAGAGTTGCGGGCTGGCTTTCCGAGTCTGGCGCCATCTTGCTTCTTGTGGTCTTTTGAGATTGAAAAATTTCATGTATTCCACGTTGGGAAGAGCTCGGAGAGGTCTCTTTCTGTCTCCCCTGTCCCCTCCCCTGCCTGTCTTTCTTTGCCCATCTTTGTAGCGGCATATGAAGCCAAAAAGAAGCTTAAATTAATCTTAACAAAACAGAACTTAACAGAACTTAATGCTGAAAAATTAATAAAGTAAATCGCCAGAATATTAAGCATATTACCCCTTCTCTGTCATCTCTTCAGCATCTAGAACCACGTGTGGGAAGGTAGCTTTTGCCTCATGTGTCTTCTCAGGGGATTGGTAGGCTAGTGCAAACTATGAGCTTTCAGCTCCTACTTTTATAGTGATTGGATGCAATATGGCTGCCTAATCTGGAATTTCCCTAAATCCCAGGTTCTGATTGGCTGAAACTTCCATGCGTAGCTCGCTATCTTTGAGATTTAAAATACCCATAACACTTTTTTAAGTTTTGAATACCTTAATTATCTTAACTGTGAGAATCGGCATAGGTGTGCAATGTTTACACATTCTGATTAGGTCATTTCTGACGTAGTTAATTAAAAATGGACGTCACCAGCCATCTTGTCTGCTGGTTGACTTATTTGCCCCAGACATTGGAACTTTTAAACATTAACCATTTCCCCTCCCCCGGGACGAGTAACTACGCCCCTGCAAAATGCCACAACTCTTGTGCAGGGGCGTAGGTACTACGTCCCTCTCGCCGCGTCCCCCTGCTCGCCCCCCTGCGCTTGGTACTGCCGCTCATTACCGCCGATCGCCCGCCGCTAGATCAATGAATGGGAAAACAAATCCCATTCATTGATTTAATTCCCCGTGTGAATGGCTGCAGCTGTCTGTCCAAACTGCTCTGCCATTCATGAATCCCGTGCGCGTAGTGCTTCCGTTTCTGTGCTAACAGTACGGAGCTGAAGTCACCACTGAGGACATCTTGTGGCCAAATTGTAATATTACATCCCCCCTTTTTACAGTTTATCATCCCTAGTTACTTTTTTCTTTAATTAACCCCTGACCTCCCACACTCCCCTAAAGTTACCATTTTTTAATTTTTTTATTTATTTAAAAAAATTACAAATAAAAAAAAAAATGCAAATAGTTACCTTAGGGACTGACCTTTTTTTAATATGTATACAAAAACTGTATACTACAATTACTTAATAAATTATGGGCTTGTAATTAGGGATAGATGCAAAACTTAAAAAAATGCACCTTTATTTCCAAATAAAATATTGGCGCCATGCATTGTACTAGAGAAAATTTTTAAACGTTGCAATAACTATACAAATTGGCAAATAAAATGTGTGGGTTTAAATTACGGAAGCATGTTTTATTTTGAAACTATAATGGCCGAAAACTGAGAAATGAATTTTTTTAATTTTTGTCTTATTCTCATTAAAACTGAGTTAGAATAAAATAATTGTTAGCAAAAAGTACCCCCCAAAGAAAGCCTAATCAGTGGCAAAACAAGATTTAGATTGTTTTGTTGTGATAAGTAGTAATCAAGTTTTATAGGTGAATGAATGGAAGGAGCGCTGACGGGTGAAAATTGCTCTGGTTATTTGAGAGAAAAATCCCTTTGATGTGAAAAGGTTAAACAATGTCATTCATGGCGCATTTCTGATAATGTGTCCTTCTGCTAATTAGTTTGGAATGTTTCTGTCCTTTCCCAGACATAAGATTGGTCAGGTTGACATTGTAACACTGTAAAGAGTCTTCAGCAATTTAAGGCTTATTGAAACATACAGGGCGTCTAATATACTTATTTAAATATAAAGCTTATTATATAATTCTCCTTAAAACAATTAATCATAGAAGATATAATTGGATATTACAACTTAATATAAAATCCTGTTCTATATATGTCTTTCTGATGAAGAAATTATTTCCCCCAGCAGATGTCGGCATTTAATTATGTAAATATCAAGCTGTATTAATATTAATTTTATAAGACTATGAAACCGCCAGGTGGCATAATTGTCCTAAATATAGAAAAAACCTATTGACATGCACCTCCTTGGTTGCGTTGAGTGTGACCAAGGAGACGCATGGCCAGGGCCTCGCATGTGCTGGAGTACCCCACTACTGGAGCTGACAGAATGGCTCGGGAGAACACAGAGGGAGGCTTACAGGGGGCTGGAGGAAAGCCCAGGTAAGTATATATGCTTGTGTGTGTGTCATCTCAGCAGGCATCAGTGAAAGGAAACACAGGGAATCTTGATTCAAATAAAAAAAAATTTGTAACTTACCTGGGGATTCTTCCACCCCCCTGAACTACTACTGTGTCCACAAAGTCCTCCTGATACCCTCCAGTCAGCGGTGGCAACCCTTGCAAAGCTGGCATGTCACCGCCGGTCAACAGCTACTGCGTATGCTCAACCCCAAGCAACGCGCACCCGGGTCACACCCCCGTGGCTGGGAGAATCCTGCGCAGTATGCGTAATTCGCTACTGCGCATGCGCCGAATGCTCCCGGCGGGAGTGTGACCAGGGTGAGTGTGGCTCGGGGCTGCGCAGTAGCTGCCGACCAGTGACAGGTCAGCTTTGCAGGGGTCGCCATGGCTGGGCGGAGGGTATTAGGAGGGCATTGTGGGCACAGTAGGAGTCCAGAGGGCTGGAAGAAGCGACAAGTAAGTTAAAATCTTTTTATTTTTTGTACTTAAGAATCCCTTTAAAGGTACATGCTCGCCGGAAGCTGGATCGGGGAATCCACAGCAAAACGATACAACAAACAAGTGTTCCCTGACCCATCTTCCTACCACGGGAACACACAACGGCGCATGACGGGCATGAACGAAAATGCTGGTCATAAGAAAAAGCATGCCAAAGGTCACATTGTGGGTATTTGCCTTTAGGGTTAATAGAAATTAAAGGATACCAGAGGTCAAAATGTTTGGAGAAACGGGGGGGGGGGGGGGGGCGTGAAGCAGGCCTCATGCCTACTGCTCCACAGTTCTCCTCTCAGCCCCCCATAACTCACCTTCTAGTCGGCTCGGTCAAACTTCACTGCGCTGGCTGGGCTGCGGGCAACATACAAAGTGCCTGTGAGTGCACTGTGCATGCGTATGGTATCACTACGCCATACACATGTAGGACGTGCGCAGCCCGGCCATCACTTGCGCTGTCAAGTTCAACCCAGCCAATCAGAAAAGGATCCCAGGGGGCTTTTAGGTGAGAAGGGTGAGCAGTAGGCATCAGCACAGGTAACAGTATATGCCTGCTAACCCCCCCTTTCTCCAAACATTTTGACCTCTGGTATTCTTATAAGGAGAGGAAAACAAGCTGCAGGAGGGGAGCTGACTTTCTAACTGACCCCAGGTCATGGCTGGTTTATGGGCATCTGTGCCCATAAAGACTCTTCCCCCCCCCCCATTCCTGTGTAGGTTTAGCAGTCTCCCTGCAGACCAGAGGGCTTAGACAGTGAATGCAGCAAAACAAGACAACTCCTGCCTGCCCCCAGGGAGAGAGACCTGGGTATATCATGCTATCAGCACATGGCTTCCAAGGCAGCCAGACAAAGAAAGACTCAGCACAAACCTTTCTGTGCAGGGACGGGCTGCACTGCAAACAACTTGTGAGTTCTCAGTTCTGACTTGTCTCTTGTTTGTTGCTGTGATTGTACGAGAGGGCTGGAGGCGGAGCCGGATGCCTGACTTGACAAACTATAGAGGAGGCTGGAATCTGAGTTGCGATTGGCTGGCTGTACAGAGAGAGGAGACTGACTGATCTCTGTCAGCTCTGTCTCTGCTGCGAGGCAAGGACTCCCCGGCTGATAGCTCCGCCCCCCGCCTGTGTATTTTTTACGGACACCACCCCTGCAGCTACGGATTTCATGGGCAGGGAAATTTTACTGTGTATTCATGGACAATCTGTGAATTTACTGATGGTTGGCAACACTGGTGTGTGTGTGTGTGTGTGTGTGTGTGTGTGTGTGTGTGTGTGTGTGTGTGTGTGTGTGTGTGTGTGTGTGTGTGTGTGTGTGTGTGTGTGTGTGTGTGTGTGTATTTATTTATGTATTTATGTATGTATGTATGTATATATGTATATCTATCTATCTCTCTCTGCTGCAGTAATGTGAATTTTAAACTTCTTCTTTTCAGTCTTCACCAAGTACGCGTATCTATAACCTTGACATTTGAAAGATGCTTTGTAACATAAACAAAAATGTTTTAGCTTCTTGTAACTAGAACAATCTTATAAGCTTCACAGCCTGGAATATGCTGAGATGTCTTAGAGCAATGTTTAAAAAAAAAAGTACTCTAACTTTACAGTTTGCAAAGAAATTTTGAATAGAACATTAAAACTAAAACCTACACATATGACAGCTTTTCCTGCGTAAATAAACCGCTAGAATTCTGACACTGGTCTCCTATGTCAAAGGTGTTGCCCTTAAAGTGGATCCGAGATGAACTTTTACTCATTGCATAATTGTGGTCCTTTCCTATTGTTTATAGGGCATTCCTCAAGCCAAATACTTTTTTGTTTTTGTTTTAATACTCTAATTCCCTATAAACTAAAGAAGCCACGCCCACAGGTCTTTTTGCTCAAGATGCAGATAAGCCTGTCTCTGTGTAATGTTTACAAACAACATGGCTGCTGTCATTGTATCACAGGAATAATCAATCATATTCTATTAAAGCTGTTTGCAGCTAGATTTGCTGTATAAACTATCTAAACTTTAGATAAGATAAATAGACAAGTTACTTGTTATAGTTAGGTTTTCATCTCGGATCCGCTTTAACTAGTACACCAATAATGCACTTCTATCTGCAGCCCAAATTAACAGTGATCCCTCTGGTGTGTCCCTTAACTTTAATAGTTTCTAGTGGTGCTCTAGTGACCCCTTTATTATAGTAGTCCTTTCCGGTCTAGTGATTCCAGTCTTAATATAGAATTTCTCTGGATACTTTTCCTGGTGGATTAGTGGTTCCCCACTACCTTTACCCCATGCACCCTTGTCTAGGCAAGCAATAGAGTAGCAGTGGAGTGGTGATATGTAGCCTCTTACCTCTTTCAGCATTGTGTCTTGTATCCTGTTCATCCTATAAAGCAAGCTACCTGCTCCATTCTCCTGCATGTTGCATGTAATCATGCAACACATAGAACTAGAATGCAGCGGGTGCTGCATTGAAATGTGATGGACAATCGGGAAGGATGACACATTGCTTAAAGATGTAAGACACTTTCTGCACCACAATTACCACCACTGATAATAATGGAGCACAAGAGAGTGGCCCCAGGAGAGAGGAAAGAAGTTGGGCCCCCCTCCCCAGCCAGTGCATGGGGCCCAAGAACAGAGCAACAACTGCCTCTCTCTGCATGTCACTTGTTATGCAGGGACTGTAGGTTTGTTCTTAATCTGAATCTGTTCTTAAGTCTGAAAGCTGTTCCCTCTCTGCCCCCTGCACCTCCAGTGTCCCACTCTGAGTCATCTGTCCCCCCTCCCCCCAATTATGTCCCCCATTGCTCTTCCCCTTGTGTGTCCTCCTCTGTCCAATCGTTGCGACCTCCGCCGCTCCTACTTGCATAGAAAAAAGCAGTAGCTGCATGTCTCTCACCTCATTCATCAGGGCCCACGGCGATCCGACTCCTCTCCCTCACTCTTCCCCCTAGTGCCGGCTTCTGCTGATTGTCATTAAATACGACCAGCATAAGGGAACAGCGAGGTGAAGGAGAGGTCTCTGATCTCTGCAGGCTCCGATGGATGAGGTTAGAGACATGCTGCTGCTTTTATCTATACACGGGGAGCAGATGAGGATAGGGTACATCACAGGGAGTCCCTAGCATGGTGGCAGGTTTCCATTTCATATCAGTGGGCGTTCGTAAGTCTGGGGGCTCCCTGTATTTGGAATATAAAACGCAGTGAAATTTTCATTCCTATTTTTGGGGAAGAAAAAAAGTGCGTCATATTCCAAACAATATGGTAATGCCCTCTGTCTCCCTCTCAGCAGCTGCTGTGTTGAAGAGGAGCCCTGAAAATAGGAACAAGAGTTTTAAAAAATGTTCATTCTTTGCCTCTTGCTGAAGTCTGCCCCCCCCCCCCCCCCTCTGGCATTGGGCCCTATTGCAATGCATCTGCCTAAATCCCCATAACACATGCCCCCTCTACCAGGTAAGAATACTAACAACCCCCCCTACACACACAATACATAATACCACACATACTTACACACACAAGATCAGCCAGGAAGCACCGTCCGCACACCGGACCGCAGGCAGCCCTCTGTCTCCCTCTCAGCAGCTGTTGAAGAGCCCTAAGAAATGAATAGGTACAATAGTTTTAACAAATGTGTTTAATACCATTTTAAAGTAAACATGAGACAAAGGAAACAAGGGGATTTTTATTTTCCTGCGTCTTCTCCCAGTCCCCTGTAGTCCGTGAGCTCCCTCGATGTCCCCCAGTCCAATCCACTGTGCTGAATGAGCTGTACAGGGCTATGCGCCTCCTTGATCATGCTCCTGTGGCCAGCCAAGGAAGCACAGTTAGGTGCGTAGTACTACGCAACTGAGCCGGGGTTCGCAGTGGCACAATGGAGGGAAGCAAAAAAACATTGAGAAAGCTAACAAACTTCAGGGGCTGGAAGAAGCCCCAGGTAAGTAAAAATCCTCTTGTTCTCTTTGCCAAAAACACTTTAAATTGTGCCCCTGGCCGAATGAAAATAAATCTATCTCCAACAGTTGACAAGCCACACATAAATGTGCTTTCTATCGGCCCAAACATGATGTCTGTCACAGTGATGTCAGCATGTTTGGGCCAGTGGAAAGCTGTGCAGTTCAGGTCCATGTTTGTGTGACACATCAGCAGTTGCCACTATTAAGGAGGAGTCGGGGAAGAGTGTGAGAGAGAGTTAGTGTGGCCCATATGCAATAAACTTTTACTCCTGAGTTTTCTCCTAGGTGATTTTTATAACTTGTCATAAAATGCCTTTAAAGTCATCAGCAAGCAAGAAAATACTCTAAATAAATTTGATGGTACTTTTTCACCAACTTTTGAATACTTTTTCATTTGTAAAATACTAACAATTTATTTTGCAGAGAAGATGAAAATTATCTCCTAGGAGATAACTCAGGTGAAAAAATTAAATGTGTGTGTGTGTGTGTGTGTGTGTGTGTGTGTGTGTGTGTGTGTGTGTGTGTGTGTGTGTGTGTGTGTGTGTGTGTGTGTGTGTGTGTGTGTGTGTGTGTGAGAGAGTGTGTGTACACACAATATACAGCAGAATGCATACATAAATAATACCGCACATACTTACACACAAGATCAGCCAGAAAGCAACATCCGCTGGACCGCAGGCAACTGCTGTGTAGCCTGTCCTGAAGAGCCCTAAGAATAGGTACAAGAGTTTTGGAAAACGATTTTAATAATTAGGTTTACTTTTAGGTTATGCATAGTACCATGCTGTCAATTTTTGTATGCCAATAAAGTAAATTTTGATAAGCACATGAAGAGATCAGGGTTCAAATTTTGTTTTGATACGGTACATATATTACCTGATTCTCTCCTCTAATTGAGTGGTGCGATATAATCAGGGGTGTACCTAGAAATCCCCGGGCCCCCCCCTGCAAAAACAACAAAAAAAAAAAAACAGGAGGGAGGTGGGACAGGAGGGGTCGCAGCATAAGAGTAGAGCTTGGCCGCAGATCGGTGGGGAGGGGGGACATTCCCCCCCCTCCTCCTAACCTCGGGCTCTCCTCTCAGCGCTTTCCCTCCTGCAATCATTGGTGGCAGCGGGCGGCGGCAGGCAGGCTGAGCATATACCTCCTTCTCGCCGGAGGTCTTCCGATCTCTAAGTGCTTCATGTAACTTCCTGTGTAAGTTACATAAAGCACTTAGAGATCGGAAGACCTCCGGGGAGAAGGAGGTATGTGCTCTCTCTGCCGCCTGCTGCCACCAATGATTGCAGGAGGGAAAGCGCTGATAGGAGAGCCCGATCTGCGGCCATGCTCTCCTCTTATGCTGCGACCCCCTCCTGCCCCACAAAAGTCCCTGAGCGGGCCCTATTGTTACGCCAGTGGATATAATGCACGTGTCCACCAGATTCTAGTTTTGGTGTGTGTTGATTACAATTACCTGAGTAGATATGTACCCATCTCCAGATTGGAGTATTATTGGCATACGCAAACAGCAGATATTGTACAGATAACCCTTTGTTCGTGTTTTTTTTTATCCGGTTACAATAACAATTGGATCCTCTTGTTGGAGGTTGTGGTGATCGAAGCAGTTTGCTTCATGGCATATGTACTTTCCACAGAAATAGAGGAGGATATTAGTGGAGCCTTTGCGGGAAAAGTAAAGGAAACGGGTGGTAAAGGACTCAGAGGAGAATATTGATCCATTGTTCAGGGAACATAAGACATTATTATTGAAGTCATTAAGAAGAAAATAGGATATATCTACACTGAAGTTTTATGTAAAAGAACAGGTAATCCCCTGGGGTTTAAGAGAGCGGATAGTTTCAGCGGAATAATTTTCACACAGAGCGATTTATTGGTGTGTGGAATGAGGAATGTATTGAGAGGAATTAAGACAATGAACATAATTGATGAGGAACCGTTCCAATTGGAGGAGTTTGGAGAGGAAAGAGAAGTTGCAGATGTTTCAGGAGGATGTCAAGTAATGGAATGATGGGGAATTTTTTGACCGTCAGAGAGGGAGACTAAGGAGCAGATCTAGAAATAGACCTCGGAATAAGGGAAGAAAAGGAGGGGAGGGGAAATAAAAGTGGAGTTGCTTTTTTAGAACAGGAAAGAGGGAGGGGAAGACGTGGACATCGAAGAAGTAGAAGAGGAGATGGGGGCAACGAAGAAGGGCAATTCAAAAACCCAGAAGGACAATCAGAAGAAAGTGGAGAAAAGCGTACAACCGGTTAGGGGACAGAAATAAGTGTCAAAATTATGAACAATGTAATTAACCTGACTCATCTGACATTGTGCGGGCTGTTATAAGTTATTAGGAAAAGGTCTTTCGTTTGTCCCCTTCTCAGGAGCGGATGAGATCGAGGTGTTTAAGGATGTTACATTTTTCTTGAGAAGAGTAGCATTGAAACTGATGTTTGAAAATCCAGAGAGGAGGAGGGGGGGGGGGGCAGGGAAATTGACCCAATACCTACAATGGGGATAGGACAAATGACGGTAGACGAAAGAGCCTCCCTTGGGGATTTGGAATTGTTGCTAGATGAAGGGAGAATTGATGAGAGAGGGTGATGGAAATGAGCCACAACACCTGAACCAAATCCTATTGAAGGTACGTAAAAAATGTAGATATATGCCGCAGTTGAATTACAAATTAAAAACGTTCCGTGATTTGGTACAAAGAGGTTTGGAGAAGTTAGAGTGGACCCCAAAAAATCCTCCAAAAAAGATAACCTCACCCCTGGTGAAAGACGGGCCCTCAAATTTTTGAAAGAACAAGATGATATAATCATCGGTAGTAGTGACAAAGGAGGGAACGTTGTAATTCTTTCCACTGATAATTATAAAAGGGAATGTATAAGGCTCCTTGGGGACAGTGATACCTATTTAAGATTAAAGCAAAACCCTTTTCTGGCTATAAAAACAAGGGTTAATTTACTGGTGGACAAGGGGAAAGAATTGGGTGTGCTCACAAACAATGAGGCAGAATTTTGTAGTGCAACTACCTTTAGGGCCAACATATTCTACACGATTCCGAAGATCCATAAGGACGGAACATCCTCTGGGCCGCCCTATAGTGTCCGGTATAGAGGGCCCGTTAGGAAGATTGGGGAAATACCTCGACGGAAAATTAAAACCATTGGTGGAGGTGTTGACCTCATTTATAAGGGACACGGGTAATGTGTTGGGGGTTTTGGAGAAGTTCCCTGTCTGTGGTGAAAATCTAGATAGTAGAAATGTTCATGCACCAATGTATCAATGTGACGTGCAAGGATCCACTCTGGAGTAAGAGTAATCAGCCGTAATTGTAGGTGTGTGGGTCTATGAAGATTTGACAAAGGATTGTGCTAGTCTGAAACGCCTGTGCGTCATCTGGCTTGACCAATGCTTTTTATCATGTTTTAAATTTTAACTTCCAATAAAGTGATTTAACTGATGGTGCGGATCTTGTGGTGAAGATCTAATAGTCAGTGTGGATGTGGAGGGCCTTTATACCTCCATACCCCACGAGGTGGGGATGGCAGCTATGGCCTTTTTTCTGAGGGAACACTACCCTGATTTACCTTTACATAATGAGTTTTTGATTGAGGCTTTGGAGATTCAGAGAATGCGGGAAAAAGGGCGAGATGAGATCCACAGCAGACGTTTGCCAAAGAAAAAGATGGTGGAGGAGGGAAAAACTGACCCAATCAGATTTGTAACCATGTATGGGGCACACTGGTATGGTTTACAAAATGTGTTGCAAAAACATTGGAATGTGCTTATGCTTGATAAGAAGATACCTAAATTAATAGGCAAAAGGCCATATATTACAGCGAGGAGGGCACAAAATGTAAAGAATATTTTAGTGAGGTCTGAGTTTAACAGTGTACAGAAGGAGACATGGTTGGGTCGTTTTCCTCAAAAAAATGGGAATGTTTAGCTGTGGGAACTGTTGTGTTTGTAGATTGGTTGAAAGAACAAAAACCTTTACCAATGCAAAATTAGCAAAGAGATATGAGATCAGAGACAACATTAATTGCAATTCAGAGATAATAGTTTATTGTATTACTTGCCCATGTAATTTGCTATATGTGGGAAAGACAAAAAGAAGATTGGGAACAACAATCGGTGAGCATGTCAAAGATCTTGAAAAAGCAGGAAAAGACAGCCCATTAGGCTTGCATTTTGAAAAGTATCATAACAAGGACCCTTCAGGTTTACATTTTAAGGGCATTATAGAACTGAGTACCCAATAGGGGAGGTGATATTGAAAAGGAGCTTTATAAAATCGAGACAAGTTGGATTTATCGATTGGGAACGAAGATCCCATTTGGACTAAATTCTGATATCAATATGGTCTATTTCTTGGACTAGGATTTTCCAATAAGATGATATTAGTATCGATCAGAAACAATCTTGAAGAAATTGCTTTGTGTGTGGATTAAAAAGTCTTGACTGATTGTATATTTATGCTTAAAATCTATGGAAACAACTAGTGGCCTGTGCAGATAAATGTGATGCTTCAACACTACCTGCCAGCAATGTAGAGGTTAATTAGAGGCTGAGAATTGAAAACCGATAAAAAGGAGCAAAGTACGGAAAGCCCCAACCCATTTACGTTTTGAAAAAGCCCTGTGGGCGGGGTGAAATGCGTCAGCGGGAGGGCCTAGGTCTGAGGCATGTGAGCGTTTACTAAGCCAGAACCACTGCTATCATCCACGGATTCCCTGGGAAGATTGTCAGGGTGCACCCAGATCCAAGCGGCGGGGTGACGATACGTCGGGCGTGTGAGGACGAAGGCGCCCTGAGCGGAGCTCCCCCGTGAAAGCAGTGGCGAACCCCGGTACCGTAAGTGACAAGAGGGGAAGGCCTCAGTTATCATACACGCACAGGCTGAGATGCGAATAATGAATAATAACGGCATAAGAGGATATCATAAGGGAGCTGTGCAGGCAAGATCTAAGTGAACTGATACATGTTTAAGCACTGGAGGAGAGTGTGTGTTATCGAGTGGGAGATATCCCTACCTGACTGTGGTCATTCTATATAGTGCATTAAGTAGCAGCTTTTGCATGTTAAAGACAAGATTCACCTTATATGCTCCGCTGGGTACTTGGAGTTGATCCCATTAAGAACTTACACAACAGTTATATGGCCATTTAGAGGGGTGTGTGAGTGGAGGCCTTGTGGTGTGCGTGGGTGGAGGGCCCAAAGATGTCAGTTAGTGATCAGTGGACCAGTGAGATTAGTATATAACTGACACTTTGACAGTGGGAAGAATATTGCATTAGTGTACTCCATGATATGACCTATGTATGGTTGGTTTTAAAGGGGAAGGGTTATGCATAGTACCATGCTGGGAATTTTTGTATGCCAATAAAGTAAATTTTGATAAGCACATTACGATATGAGGGTTCAAATTTTGTTTTGATACGGTACATATATTATCTGATTCTCTCCTCTAATTGAGTGGTGCAAAGCCATATCGGATCTAAAACATAACTCTAAATGCATCACACGTCTAGAAACCACACAAAAAATACTGTTTAATTGGTATCTGAACCCAACAACATTGTCCAAATTCTCATCCCAGTACTCTCCCCTATGCTGGAGATCATGTAATCAACAATGAGCCTTAGTCCACATACTATGGGATTGCCCCTGCATCACACCATTTTGGTCCCAAATTTTCAAAATAATATCTCTAATTACATCACAGGTCATCCCCCCCCCCCCCCCCAAACCCTTTATTAGGATTGTTGCTAATTAAAGTGGAAACTTTCCCAGCAGCACATAGAACAAAAATCACCCACATTATTTGTGCGGCCCGTCAGCTAATACTCTCCAAATGGGGTAACAACCAAATCCCATCATTAGCCCAACTCCGTAACCTGGTGGACTATAACTTAAACATGGAAGTCAAACGTTCCTCCCCTGGGAGACCAACTAATCACCTGCACATTCCGTGGGAAGAGACATCCCCCCACCTGTCCTCAAGATAGCTCTCCAATCCCTCAGGAAGGATTGCCTCAGAAAGATAAGATTCAGGAAAATTGGAAAACCCAAACTTCACTTATTAACTCAAAATAAAGTAAAATATGGACTCCTGGTCACCCCCCCTTCCTCCCCTCCCCCTTCCTCCCCTCTCCTTACCTGATTAGATAGACCAATCTAAAACGCTGCCGCTCGTGTCAGGTAAAGGACACGTCCTGGTGCAGCTTTTCTACATTTTCATAATGGTTGCTCCTATTTTCTAGCAGTAGTGATATTAGTTAACAGAGTTTAAACTGTCTTTGGGTATGTTTTGTAATATTATTCTTGGTACTGTACTCTCCGTTATTGAGCTACCTTCCTATCCGCTTTCAAAGTTTGATGGTACAGCATGTCAGAAGACTGACATGCTTTGTTGTATGTGATTACCCAACATGGAACTCATTTATAGATATATAAGACTGTGTTGGTACAGTTGTACTGTGTTGTACTGTTTTGTATTGTTTGACTTAATAACTCAATAAAAAACTACTGAAATTGAGTGATGCGATATAATACACGTGCCCACCAGATTCTAGTTTTGGTGTGTGATACTTTAGGTAAACCAGAGATGAGGGGAACAAGTGGATTTTTACTTACCTGGGGCTTCTTCTAGTCCCCTGTAGCCTGTCAGCCCCCTTGAGGTTCTCCCAGTTCGATCCAATGTGCTGCTGCTAAGTAAACAAACTGGATTGGCTGCTAATTAGCATGTCCTGGGAGGACAATTAGGTATGCAGTAGTCTGCGACTAAGCAGGTTGACAATGGCACAATGGTGGAGGACCGGTGTGGCCAGAGGAGATGGAAAGGGACCATGCAAAGGGGGCTGGAAGAAGCCCTAGGTAAGTATAAAACCGGATTAACAAAATAATAATGGAGAGCCTCCCCCTATTGACTTATTGTACCACTTGACGAGCAAGGAGCCAGCCGCTTAAATTCTATACAGTCACATACACTTTAAACAAGGCTGCTGTCTCTCTGTACATACATATTGGTTTTAATTTCAGCCTTGGCTGCATGAAGATCACATGACATGATTAAAAACTGTTAACTTTAAAAACAACTGTACCTGGCCAGGATATGCGCGCTTTTATCTATATAGGGACCAGATCTGGTTACCTGCAAGGTGTAATCGCCCAGCCGCAGCCTAATGCAGAAAACACAGAGCAAACCAAGATCTATTTGTCCTCTCCACCACCTGAACACCAAACACACCGTGTTATAATAGCATCAACTGGCTTCCCTGGGAGCACTGTGTCGATTAACTGCAGTTTCTGATGGCCAGTATCTTCCACAGACAATTGAGGCTACTATTGCGAGCAACTTGCAGACAGACAGTTCAAACATAAACATTAGCGTGCAGGGGCTAACAGCTTGGAGCAGACGTTTTTCCACTGCTTTAGGACCTCTTACAGCTTGTCAGCATATTATACTTGCGTAGATTGGATGGTAAGCTCCTGCTTACAAGACCCTCCATTACCGCAGTGCACTGGGTTTTTAGGAACTCTCTCTGCTGCTTGAGTTGGTCATATCCTCCGTCCGTGTGGGCCTCAGCGCCGTCAGCACAATGTTTCCCATAGGAGCCAGGTCAGTGTATCCAGCGTTGCATGTGGTGACACCGCGCGAGCACTCCGGCGGTAGCCACGCCCACCAACGCGTTTCGCGTGAGCTGGGATGTCCTAATACAAAAGAGGAAGAACTGAAGCCGCTGCCACTCAAACACCTTGAGAAAGCCCCGTGGGTGGGATGAAACGCGTCGGTGGGTTGTGACGCTCTGCCCCCACCTTGGGAACACACTCGCGGCCAGAGTTTTCAGAGTTAAAAAAGTCTAAAAAACTCTGTCTGCGTTGCTGCGGCCTGCCCCGGCTCGGCAGACACCATCTCGGTTGCAGCTGCCGAAGTGGGGAGGGGATGCGGCAACGGGTCAATACCCCCCACCTAACTGTAATCAACCAATACCCCCCCACCCCCGGGCCACCAATAAGAATTTTTTTTTATCAGGCACCACCATAGGTGCCCATATAAATAGTGGCTACGGGTGGAAATCTGGGTGAACGATAGATGGCGGGCACCAGGGCGACCAACAATGCAAAATACAACTGCAAATAGTAGTCACTTATCGGGCTCCCAAATTTCGATATAGCTGCTATTTATATGGACGCCTGACTGTTTCCCCCTGGCCCTGCATCACAATTGTCAAACACCTCCCCCCACATAGAAAAAAGGCGCATGCTAATTTTGGCACCCAGTAAACCACCTCTCACACACCACCTGCACCCCTCCTCCCCAAAAAAGTAATCAATTCAGCACCAACGCCGCCTTCTCCCAGGTCCTATTCCCATCACCGTCACAGCAAACAGCATCATGAACACAATAGCGGGTGGCAGGCCCCGTTTCAGGTGCACACAGCTTCTCCTCCCCTGAGCCCCCTGTCAGGCTTCTCTTCCTCCGGGCCCCCCTGTGCCTGCATGGCTTGCAGGCTTTATAGTTACGCCCCTGGCGGTGTGCAAATAGTTACGGCAAGCAGGAATAGATGATGAAGAGCATAAGTGAGCCTGTTTCAGCGCGGAGAAGCTGTGGTGCGCATGAAGAGATGTCACTACCGCTAGTTCGATGCAAACATAGCGGCCGGATATGACGTCAGTTGTTGTGCAGTATCCCTGGTTCAGCAATGGCTCCATAAGTCTGACAACAGATTATGATGATGCCATGCCGTAGCTGCTGAAGGTCTGGCTGAAACGGGTACCCTTGCCTGTATAAAATACTGAGTTCCATATATAGCCGGAAGATGATTGGTACAGCCCATACAATTCTAGGCCAAATTGCAACCTTTTTGAGGCTATATACTGGATCCAGCTTAGCCTCCCTTTATACGCCACCTAGCTCTCATCCATGCTGATATCCCTTTCTGGCACATAGGTCTTTCTAAAGTTAATGTGGATGAGCTGGTAAACATCCCAGATTTTTCATAGTTTTGGGGCAGGATGAGAACTTTCATCATACTCATTATTTGTGAAGTGTAAAAACGTCATTATTTTATTTATTGTATTTATAAAGCGCCAACATATTACGCAGCGTTGTGCATTAGTTAAGGTTACAGATAGTATTTAGGGGTGACATACAACAATAAGACAATACATGAATACATGCAAACCAGATCACGCAGCACAGTATGAGTACAAGGTAATGCTTAGTCAGTCACTGGATGGGAGCATAGAGATTAGGCAAGTCGAGTTCACTCAGATCCATAGGATGGGTGTATGGTAATGGAAGTGCGTGATCAGGTAGGAGACCTAAAAAGAGGAGGACCCTGCCCGAAGGCTTACAATCTAGAGGGAGAGGTGGGGACATGAAAGGTAGGGGACCAGAGTTCAGCTGATTATCAGTGAAAACCTGCATTCAGACATGACTGTGCCAAAGAACGGCACGTAAGAGTTTGGAGCACCAGTACAATTTCTGTATTGGTTTACCCACCACTCCTTGAAGGATGTTTGTAGATTCACCCTCTCACCACCACTCACCAGGTCAGTAGTCTTGACCTGTCGGCCGGTGCAGGTCCCCAGCAGGTACACCACTCCTGCTAAACCACACTGTAGATCGTTGAAATCAGAGACCGCACTCAGAAGGCTTTTTCAACCACTGTATTCACAGGAAACCAAGCATGACAAAATACACGACATGTTTCGGGCGTCGCCCTTCCTCAAGTGTTATTATCAGTGAAAACCTGCATTCAGACATGACTGTGCCAAAGAACGGCAAGTAAGAGTTTGGAGCACCAGTACAATTTCTGTATTGGTTTACCCACCACTCCTTGAAGGATGACCTATCCAGAAACACCCACAATTCATTTGAAGTTACCAGTTCCCACTTAAGATTTCGAAAAACAGCCTCAATTGAGGTGTTGCCAACTGCTGTTCCGCGTATATTGGTCTCTACGACAATTTTATCAATTACGTCATCTGTTAGGAATAATGCCTAGAACACCAAGGGATTGTTGCGGTCAACGTCCACTTTCAATCCTGCCGCTCCAGTGAAGGGAAATCTTGGTGCGCTGCCTGAGCTGTGCTGCAGTCGAGGGCACCAAGTGCGCACATCGCTGATGTCAAGCAAAGAGTCATCAGTCATCAGTGTCGCTGTCAGAGGTCAAGTACCTATTCAGTAAGGAGTTCAAGGCAAGACTCCCTAACACTGCAGGGTGGCCTCTTGAGCGCGTCCCTGTGGCTGCAGCTCTTGAGCGCTTTGAGTCCGACAGGAGAAAAGCGCTATACAAATGTTTGGATTATTATTGGATTATTATTAGATGAGTAACTTTTCCAGCTTCCGCTGTCACTCTCGTCAAGCTGTTCCAAATTTCTGTCACTGTTTTCAAGCTGCTCTAAAACGTCTTTTTGTGTACACAGACGTTTGGACCCATGGATGCTGTGAAAATCGCAGAGGGACAATCTCACTGGGTAAACTTCCACAGATAACTCTGAGGAAAGTGTGTATCTATTTATGTATGCTAATTAGTTCAAAGTTTTCTTTTTTTGACAATATTACATTGTATATGTTTGAGACGTGCTGTGTGTATGTGTTTACCTTTTTTTTATTTTTTCCACACTGTACCTTTATTTCACACTTTGTTTACGCCCCCCCCCCCCCCCCCCCGTAAACTGTTACATTAGCCAATCATTAGCGGTACATGCCGCTGATAAGCCAGAGGGGGGAGGACTAATAGGAGGGCAAGCATCGGGCATCACAGAGGGGGCAGAACATGGGAGGGGACACGCCGGGGAACATGATGGGGATCACACAGCACATCGCGCTGGACATAGGAGGAGGATTCAGTGCTGGAGCGCACCACGGAAGTCACAGATCTCTGTGGAGACTGCAGCAGCAGCCGCACGTGAGTCACCCCTACCCAGGCTCGTGATCACGATAACAGCAGCTTTTTTTAACCGTGAGCCTGGGTCGAGGAAGCAGTAGGAGAACAGAGGCGCCAGCAGGATAAAAGTGGATAAAAACTTTAAAATTTGCTGGGAGGAAGTGGTGGACTTACCTCTATAAAGCAGACACGAAAGACTGTCTAAATAGTAGTCACATTTATTAATTAGTACCCCAAAACAGTGCAACGCGTTTCGCAGGCCCAGCCCGCTTCATCAGGCAATAAAAATGGGGACAATGGGGAGAATTTACTATAGCATAATGTACTGTCTCTTGTCTACAGTCTTGTCCCCATTTTTATTGCCTGATGAAGCGGGCTGGGCCTGCGAAACGCGTTGCACTGTTTTGGGGTACTAATTAATAAATGTGACTACTATTTAGACAGTCTTTTGTGTCTGCTTTATGGAGGTAAGTCCACCACTTCCTCCCAGCAAATTTTAAAGTTTTTATCCACTTTTATCCTGCTGGCGCCTCTGTTCTCCTACTGCTATACCGTGTCCACCCCTGGTGGAGGGGTGATCTACCCCCTTTCGCATCTACAGAGAGCGACTTCTTATCCCTGAGTGAGGACAGGTCTAATCTCCTCACCTGCCTATACAGTGGTTGCCTGTGTGGTAACCCATGTTTGTGAGTATAATTTTCTCACGATAACCTTTACTTCAATTATGCTTAACATACTACACTATATTGGGCTCTCGGTTTCTCTACACTTTATTTGGGTCGGGGAAACTGTCAGGGGGGTTAATGAATGATTGTCAGCTGAACAGATCCGACTTGATGGAGTTGTAAGATAAATACAGTATATTTGGTAGCTATCTTTGGTGATTTTTGTTAGTTTTTCTAACAATTATCAGCAGAATAATCCTTAATTTAAACACAATTATCTGAAGTCTTTACGTGGCTTCACACAACTTGTTAAAGTGCTTTCAATGTGTAATGATGATTTCATAATTTTTTTTATTCCAGATAGTGGAGACACACTTTATTGGGGACACAGCCAGTGAACTTCATGAAATTACTGGTTTGAAATTCTGCAGGCAGATATGAGAAAATTGGAAAGCACATTATTTTGCTTTAATATAGCTATTACAGCTGTCAAAATATTTATTGATTTTCTCACTATTAAAGACCACAATTAAATCTGGATCCTCTGTGCCAGCTTAGAAAAGCCAATTCCTCTCGATGTTGCAGCAGCTCTGTTGTGTAATAATCGGGCTAAACATTTGATCTGTTATCAGACTACATGATTGGAACATGCAAATGGCAAATTTTACGTGATTTTTTTTTTTTTAATGAGTATGTGCTAGGTAGATACGCCTGCTTGCCTCAAGCACTTGTCTATCTAATGTATAAGTAAACGGAGGCAGCAAAAAGAGTAAAAATAGCTAAAATTGTTAAAAATACAGAAGAGACAATGGTGGTCTTACCTCCCCGAAGCAGACACAAGTGCCGTCAGTTTGTAAATCATAGAAACATTTCTTAGGATACTCCATAAATCGTGCAACACGTTTCGCAGGCGTGACCCCACTTTATCAGGCAAAATATAAGGAGCTTCCAACTGTAAAACCAGAGACAGATGGCTAAATAAGACTTATATCATTACAAAGTAAGATTACATATACTTGTCTACTTAAGGTTAGGTTCACAATGAGAGTTGCATTGCTTTCCGTGTAACAGCAGCAGGAACGGATTGCAACGCGATGGGAAAGCAGTGCTGCACATTGTCGCATACACTGAAGCATTCAGTCAATGAATAGTATGCTTCTCTGTACTGTTAATGCCAGCATTATGTAGTAAACTCACTGCATGCACAGGATTCCACACTTAAAAATGATTTTGTATTGCAATGCAACATTTTGCGCTACAATGCGGCCGTTACGACACACTGCAATAGCCCACTGTGAACCTAGTCTAAATGATTACTCCACTTTAGAATCTGTTCACTAGCGGTGGATGAAGATTAAGGACTTTTTAATATATATTGTTTTTAGAAAATTCTTAGCCACTTGATAAAGTGTTTTTACGTGCATCACTTTAAATTATGTCAGTATTTTGACATGTGACTGCATTAAGGAAAAAAAAGTTGCACAGCATTGTCTCAAAATGCATGTTCTAGTAATGTCAGTGGACTTTAACAAGAGATTTGAATTGCTGACCTAAGGAAAAGAAACTTAATATACTTGCATCAAACTCCCATCCAAACCTTTCAAACTGAATAAGTGTTAGAGTAACTGACATGTATGGTTAGGGGATTTGAAGTCTCTGGACATTTAGAACAGGCTTTCTTTTCAGTCTGTGTGTAAAAGATTGCACTTGTATTCATAATTCATTGATTCTGGTCAGTACACAAGATTGACATGCAAGCACGCTAAATGCAATCTATTCACAAATTCTAATTAAACTATATACCAAGTGCCACCTATATCTAGAGGATTTAGATGGTGAACACAACAGTAGACACCTTATCCAGCCATTCACTTGAAATCAAATTATAAACCTAAGGCAATATATTGGTGCTACCAAAGCATGAGTAAAAGTCAAAAGAATAACCCTTACATTCTTGTTGTGTTGTACATAAGCTGACAGTTTTCGTAGTTGCTCCCAAATAAATATGTCATATAGGAAAATAACTAATTCACTCTTATTTCTCCAGTTGATGTTTTTGTCAAACTATTTATTTATTGTAAGTTGGAATTGTGTGTCACTTGCTTTTTAACTTATTACTTTATATACAGGAATGGCACTGGGTATGATGAGAACCCTGCAGGATGCAGAATTATTGCTTTTTTTTCCATCCACAGTGAAACCAGGGCTAAGATGTCCCCAGCCCCCTGCTTTGTCGTCACCAACAAAGCAACATTAGATTATTTCTAGTGCTGGTCTGAGTACACTTCAGTGAACTTACCTTTCATAATATTTTTTTTTTTATATTCTTGCGAGTGCTGTTGCCATAGCAAATGAAAGAGACTTTTTTTGTGTGCTTTATGCTTGCATGGCTCTTGAATTACAGATATTGCAATGATAGGAATTTATTTTCATTTATTTTTACAGCATTCAGACCCAGAGGTGAACCTCCAGTTCTTTTAGGGAAATACATTTTGGCTTTGCACTGTGTGGAAGGTGGATTGAACTATCAATTTTTCTTACCATGTTCATTGATTTCATTTAGGCAAGAAGCTGAAGTTTGGTGCTAGAAAATCAGTGAATAATTAAATTGCTGTTTAAAGAGAATGAAGCCTCGAAAATTACCTGTTTTTATTAGCTAGTCCTCTTCAGCATTATTGGCATAGATGAAACGCAGCATTCATACGGCTAAACGAGGCCCCAATCACCCCGAAATCCCCAGGAGAAATTGCGGGGCTCTTTCCTGTTAGAAGAAGAGCTTTGTGCAGTAGCACTGCCTCCAATCGTGTCAATCCCTGTGGATCGCTGCCTCCTCCCGCCCCTCTCAGTCTTCTTTCACTGAGATGGGCGAGAGGAGGCAGAGATTTGCAGAGATTGACACGATTGGAGGCAGAGCTACAGCGCAAAGCTCTGCCTCCCCCGGGCAGCATAATCCACGACTTTGAAAGTCATGCAATTTTGCCCCTGGGATTTTGAGGTGTTTAAAAAGGCCTCGTTTAGCCACGGGAATGCTGTGTTTCATCGTTGCTATTAATGCTGAAAAGGACCGGCTAATAAAAACAGGAAATTTTCGAGTATTCACAGTCTCTTGAAAGGACGAGCTGTAAAAAAGTTAAGCTTTATTTACCTCTGGCTTCTACCAGCCCCAAAAAGTTTATCTGGTCCAGCACCGCAGGTCTGTTGCCCTCCAGGGTGCTACTGTTCCCTCTGTTAGATCCCTGACCCTTGGTGGGGTGCTGGCTTCTGCGCTTGTAGCGCACACGTCTCTAACGTTCACGCTCCTGAAGATGGGAGTGTTCTACGCTTGTGAAGTTTGTCTTTGTGAGCTGCGCAAGTACAGAACATTCCAAGCTATGGGTGCTCGATCACAAGAGGTGCACCAGTCGATGGGCAGAAGCTCATGACCCAGCTGGGGTTGGGGATCTTACGGAGGGGACAACAGCACCCTGGATTGCAGAACTGCAGCGCTAGACCAGATAGATGTCTAGGGGCTGGAGGAGGCTTGTGGCCTTATTTGTTGCATTTTCCCACTTTCCATTTCCTGAAAGGAATCTCCTTTAACCAGCTGAGCGGTCTGGACGAGCTCAGCTCGTCCAACACCGCCAGCGGCTGCCGCTCAGGCCCTGCTGGGCCGATTTTGATGAAATAAAAAGCAGCACACGCAGCCGGCACTTTGCCAGCCGCGTGTGCTGCCTGATCGCCGCCGCTCTGCGGCGATTCGCCGCGAGCAGCGGCGAAAGAGGGCCCCCCTAGCCGCCTGAGCCCTGCGCAGCCGGAACAAAAAGTTCCGGCCAGCGCTAAGGGCTGGATCGGAGGCGGCTGACGTCACGACGTCGGCTGACGTCGATGACGTCACTCCGCTCGTCGCTATGGCGACGATATAAGCAAAACAAGGAAGGCCGCTCATTGCGGCCTTCCTTGTTTATTCTGGGCGCCGGAGGCGATCGGAAGATCGCCTCCGGAGCGCCCTCTAGTGGGCTTTCATGCAGCCAACTTTCAGTTGGCTGCATGAAATAGTTTTTTTTTTATTTAAAAAAAACCCTCCCGCAGCCACCCTGGCGATTTAATCAGAACGCCAGGGTGGTTAACAGGTACAGTAATGGCATCACTTCTTTTTTCTCTTGGTGTATGGAAGAATCAAATGCGGTCAATCATTTTCTGTTCTTGCGGATCACCTGTGTGTGTGTGTGTGTGTGTGTGTGTGTGTGTGTGTGTGTGTGTGTGTGTGTGTGTGTGTGTGTGTGTGTGTGTGTCTATATACACACCCAAATAGAGACTATGCAAATACAGTACAGTAGGTAGTTCTCATGTTCACAATGGCATTCAGGATGGTAATGCAATTCAACATCGATGTGTTAAATCTTTAAGAGGTCAATTCCTGCTCTACAATTCGAACGCATGTGCAAATAGTCTGTTGTCAGAATGGAATAAGGTGAAATGGGGCCCTAGGCAGCTTTGGCTTCCCCTGCTTGATACTTGCCTCTTTTTGGTAATGAGCAGTAGGTATAAAGACAGAGCAGATGGCAGCCAGGCCCCTGGATGTAGACAAGGTAGATCATTTAAATTATTGATATTACTCTAAGAACTGAGAACAGAATTTTCAGATTTAGTGACCCAAATGACCATGTTAACTGCAGGTTTGAAACGGGTGCCATATGACCTTGCATAGAGGTTTTTTTATTACAACTTAATGTGTAATAAAGGATCTTAAATTTCTTTTTATATTGTGAATATTTGATCTTCCAATGGCTTTCTTTACGGAACGCTTGAATTAAGCTGCTAGAAAATTTGGACGCAGCTATACTTGCAATGTAATTTAACCACTAGAACAGTTATCATGGTGCAGACTGGGCGCAACGCTACAGTAATGGAAAGTTTACTGCTACAAAAACTCAGCTTATAGTAAAAAAAAATATCCACTATAGTAAATAATATCTACTACTGCAGTTCAAAATATCTGCTACAGCAGTTCAACTGGTAAATCTGGGTACAGCGATACAAGAATGGTAAGTTTACCACTACAAGAACTCGGCTATAGTAAAAATGATCCACCACAGCAGTCCAATTTTAATGGTTAGGACCCTGCACATTGTGTGTTTAATGTTAGGCACTCACCAGGGTTGTCGGTGAGTGTTAGGAACCACCTGGGGAGGGGGTCATTAGTATTCGGCATTGCCTGGGGTGTCGGTTAGTGTTAAGCAAGAAGAGGGGAGGGTTCTGAGGGGAGTGTGAGAATAGGGTTAGCTTAGGGCATGGTAAAATACCAGTAAAGATTACCAATATTTTACTGTTGGAATTTAGTAGAATATTGGTAAAATTATAGGCGATAATAGAATATTGGTAAAATAACAGACATTCTACTATAGTGGATAATAGGATATCCGTAAAATCACACATATTCTACTATAGTGGACAAAAGAACATCAGGAAAAATTCCCATTATTCAATAGGATTTTCCTCTACATTCGCGGCCCAATTTAGTCATGGCTTTTTTTTTAATGTATCATTTTTTTACACCTTACAACCATTTTTTCATAATTAAGACTAGTTGACCTGACTTTGTTTTATATGCATATTAAATATATTAGTATGTTTGCCTTCTAACTCAAACTGGCTTTGGTGCAAGTTTAGTTTTTAGTTTATGATTCTTGCAAACTCTGTACAAATTGCATGGTACCACAGAGACGGCACTCCAGATATACTGGGTAAAAGTGATAATCCGCCTGAATCAATGGAACCACACTTTGTGTAAGGGCTGGTTCAGACGGACGTTTGGAGGCGTTGCGTTTGCTGGCGTCGCGTTCAGCAGCGTTCGTGTGCGTTTGGATGCGGTCGCATTTTTTCTTCCCCTAGGGGGACATTAGCCGTCGCGGTTAACCTCCCCTGGAAGCTACATGTAGCTTCCAGGGGCTCCTTGAACGCCAGAGAAAATCGGGACCCAAACGCAGCGTTTGTGTAAACGCGCTTGAAAGCTTGGTACAAACGCTCCCATTCACTTGAATGGGAGAGTTTAACACCAAGCCCTGAACGCTGGCTGTAAATGCTCTGCAAACGTCCGTCTGAACCAGCCCTAATGTACAAGAACATGATATTGGAAGCATTCAAAGGCAGATCAAAGTAATGATAGAAACAAGTGCATTCAGCTGCTTTTAGCTGCTTTTGTGATGTAGCTGTTTTGATGTGTTTAGAAGCTTCTGGATTGCATTAAGCTTGACTTTGAAATGTATGTGGGCTGCCCTTTATTTGGCCATGTATTTTACAGTGAAAAAGGCTTCCAGAAAATAAGGCATGCTGAACTTAAGGCAATGCAAAGTAAAACATGTGAAGTGCATGCTCAAATGCTCATCTACACCAGCTCGTTGGCTCACATTTATTTTTCAGATATTGCATTGTATTTAAAGATAAAAAAGTAAAACAATCATTGCAAGCACTTGTGAAGTCTGGCAGTCTCAAGGTGGCTTTAACGGCTTTGTCTGGCATGTACACACGCTCAATCAATGTTGCTTGATTGCGATCGCAATTCAATCCCTCTGGCGGCATTGCAGGGCCGATGCTGTACAGATGCTGTTCTATTCTATGCATGGTGGCAGAGCGGTGTGGGAGTTGTGGCTGGCGGAGTAAGTGGAGGAGAACAGAGCTATCACTTCACTCAGCCGAAATAAGCTGTCAGGACGGATCATGGACAAATGGTCAGGTGGGATCGCGGGGCTGCCATACACACACTGGATTCTCAGCAGAGGTAGTTACAGTATTAGCTGAGTTTTCCCAGGGTCGTCTCCAGGACAGCAACCCAGATGAGAGATTACCCTTCCACCTACTATTGGACAGGAAGAGGTTAATCCATGGTTACAGGCAGGGTATATATATCTGCTCCTAACACTCATACCTCAGTTTTATTCATGTCCATAGATGGAGGAGGTCATGGTTTTCTTGTTGGGCTGACGCCAGATGGCGGAGTCCTGGAGCGGGGGTCTTTCGGGATATGCTGGCCAGGAGGGATCGGCTAGGAGGACCGGCCGTCTCCCTGTCATTACAGAAGGTGTTTGAATCCGGCTGCTTTGAATGCGTAGACGCCGGACTGGGCGGCTGTGATTGGCTGACAGGAGTCAGATGACTCCGGATGACGTCAGCATGCCTTGGAGGCGGAAGTTGGGCGTTCCTCGCGGCGTCAGGTGACCGGGAGGTCGGCAAGGATTTGCGGCAGGGGGCGTCAGCCTTTGTGACAGTCATCCGAATGACTGATGACATGCCCCCCCACTTTGCCAGAAGCCGAGTTGGCGTTTTGGCCACGAGGGGAAGAGGAATTAACCCCTTCCGTGCCGGAGGCTGCGATAGTGGCAGCGCACAAGCAATCTGGGAATCATAAGGTTAGTGATTGTTCCCAGGAGGAACTCCTTTTGTGCCGCACCTTTCCAGGTTTTTTACCTGTGGCTGGTTTGGTTGTTGGAATCCAGCATGGAGACAGCAGAGAGCGCACTGGACGTAGGAGCAGTGGTATGTGCTATGTTATGTGTATAATATATACATATAGTGAATTCTTTTAGGCTTGTTATTTATGTGTATATGCAGGTGTTAGAGAGTGGTAGTCCTCATTGGCATTTTCTCCCCTTATTTTTCAGCCTAAAACTGACAAAGCTGACAAAGCATCTAAGGGGAAGGAAACCAAGAGAGGTAGCCAGAGTCAGGCTCGCTCTTCCAGTGACTCTGCTGCTACACCTACCACATCCTTATCAGCTTCAGTGGTAGAGCAGAAGAAGGATAAAAAGAAATGTGTTTTTTGTGCTGCAAAATTGCCTCAGGCTGCCATTAGACTTCTATATCAGTCCTGCATTCAGCAAGTGGTTAAGGAGGAATCCCCTTCTGTATTCAAAGATCTTATGGGCTGGATGAAGTCAGAAATGGCATCAACTTTACAGTCCTTTTAGGGAGGCTCCCGTCTGTCCTTCTACTTCCGCTGCACCCAGTACTTCTGTTGCAATAAATCCTACTCTGGGATCTCTTAATAGAGTCTCTGTGCCCATACCGGTTTCTGTATCCCCGGTTGTGTCTGTCCAGTCTCTGCAGGCTCTGCAGCCTGCTGGAAGAAAGCATCATACTGGGGATTCTGATTTTGAACTCTCAGATGGTGAAATCTCTTCCTTAGAGGAGATGTCGGGCTCAGAAGAGGAGGAAGATAAGCCTATGGAAGGCGTTAAAGTTCAAAAATTTGCTTTTGCCACTGAGAATATGGATAGTCTTTTGAGTGCGATGTATGCAACTATGGACATTAAAGAAGAGGAAAATAATTTATCCGCTTTAGATAAAATGTATCAGAGTTTAGCAGAAGGCAAAAAGAATTTCATTCCAGTTCACAACTCTTTAAAAGAAATGATAAAAAGGGAATGGGAGTTTTCAGAGAAGAGAGCCTTTTGGCCCAGGTCTATGGGTAGAAGATATCCCTTTAAGCCTGATAATCAAAAGCATTGGGGTCCAGTTCCCAAATTGGATCCTGCCTTATCAAGGGTCTCTCGTAGATCAGCCCTTCAGTTTGAGGACTTTCGAGTGTTAAAGGATCCTCTTGATAAAAAAGTAGATAATCTCCTTAGGATGACATGGGAGTCAGCCACTTTGAATTTCATGCCAGGCATAGCCGCTACAGCATTTTCAAGGTCACTTAAAGTCTGCTTGAAACAGTTAGAGAAACATATTGTAATGATCGGTGGTACTCTGCTGGTCAGAGTGAGCTCAACAGACTAGTTAGCAATACAACATATTGCAATATGTCAGTATTTTAATAAAGGTGTTGGGTGCACAGTAGTTCAGGAATACTCCTATGTGATAGCCCCTGGCTGTGGTGACTATCACAAGTAAGTGATAGCCCCTGACTGTGGGGTCTATCACTTATAACAAGAGTGGTCGTTCAGGCAAGGTCAGTAACAGATCGGTCAGAAGTCGGTACTAAATCAGCAATCAGAGTCGTAGTCAGAGTATAGCCAAGGTTGGCAACAATCAGATATGCAGAGGTACAGAATCAGAGAGCGAGAGCCAGGGGCGTCGCTAGCCCTATTTTGGGGGGGCACGTGCCCCCAATCTGTCCTGGGGTGCCACGGATCTCCGCCCGGCCGCCCCCTCTAGCAGCGGCTCCCTCCAGCCGCGGCCGCCGCGTCACTCAGACCTCAGGATCAGGCGGCGAGCCGGCGACCAATCGTGCGGGCGCTAGGACCCAGCGCCCGCACTGATATGCGGAAGTGACATCACTTCCGCATATCGAGCGGGTGCGTCCAGCGCCCCCTCTTACTGGTCGGGTCGCCGCTGATCCTGAGGTCTGCTACGAGGTAAGGGGGGCGGGGGGAGCGGCGGCAGCGGGGGGGGGGGGCTCCCTGGCACTCACTAACTCCCTAAAGGGGCTCCCTGGCACTCACTGCCTGAAGGGGCTCCCTGGCACTCACTCACTGCCTGAAGGGGCTCCCTGGCACTCACTCACTGCCTGAAGGGGCACCCTGGCACTCACTCACTGCCTGAAGGGGCTCCCTGGCACTCACTCACTGCCTGAAGGGGCTCCCTGGCACTCACTCACTGCCTGAAGGGGCTCCCTGGCACTCACTCACTGCCTGAAGGGGCTCCCTGGCACTCACTCACTGCCTGAAGGGGCTCCCTGGCACTCACTCACTGCCTGAAGGGGCTCCCTGGCACTCACTCCCTGCCTGAAGGGGCTCCCTGGCACTCACTCCCTGCCTAAAGGGGCTCCCTGGCACTCACTCACTGCCTAAAGGGGCTCCCTGGCACTCACTCACTGCCTAAAGGGGCTCCCTGGCACTCACTCACTGCCTGAAGGGGCACCCTGGCACTCACTCACTGCCTGAAGGGGCTCCCTGGCACTCACTCACTGCCTGAAGGGGCTCCCTGGCACTCACTCACTGCCTGAAGGGGCTCCCTGGCACTCACTCACTGCCTGAAGGTGCTCCCTGGCACTCACTCACTGCCTGAAGGGGCTCCCTGGCACTCACTCACTGCCTGAAGGGGCTCCCTGGCACTCACTCACTGCCTGAAGGGGCTCCCTGGCACTCACTCCCTGCCTGAAGGGGCTCCCTGGCACTCACTCCCTGCCTAAAGGGGCTCCCTGGCACTCACTCACTGCCTAAAGGGGCTCCCTGGCACTCACTCACTGCCTAAAGGGGCTCCCTGGCACTCACTCACTGCCTGAAGGGGCTCCCTGGCACTCACTTACTGCCTGAAGGGGCTCCCTGGCACTCACTCACTACCTAAAGGGGCTCCCTGGCACTCACTCACTACCTAAAGGGGCTCCCTGTCACTCACTATCGGGGTCCCTGTCACTCACTACCTAACTGGAGGCGCCTGTCACTCACTAGCTAACCTGGGGGTCCCTGTCACTCACTACCTAACTTGGGGGGCTACCATATTAAGGGGGCATTCTGCCTATTTATGTGAAATGCTGTCTATTTATGTGCCTCATGACTGCTGAATTTGTCTTCTTGGGAGCCTTATGATTTGTTGGGGGCCTCATGATTGCTGAATTTGTCTTGTTGGGGCCTCATGATTTGTTGGGGGCCTCATGATTGCTGAATTTGTCTTGTTGGGGGCCTCATGATTTGTTGGAGGCCTCATGATTGCTGAATTTGTCTTGTTGGGGGCCTCATGATTTGTTGGGGGCCTCATGATTGCTGAATTTGTCTTTTTGGGGGTCACATGATTGCTAAATGCGAGACTATGGGAAAAGCTGAATCCTTATCATATGAGACAATAGCATTAAACCTACTTTTTTAGCTTTTTAAAACAGAAAATAAAACTGGGAGGTTCTAAAAAAAATGAATACATTTTTTTCAGGAGTAGGATGGATGAAATTGTTTATCTTCACAGTTTATTTTCAACTTGGATTTTCCATAATGTTCATGTATGAGTTAAAACGTTTGTACAGTATTTAGTTTAAATTGCGGTTGCCACTTTGCGATAGATAAGTGACTTTTGGATTGCAGTTTGGGCACTCGGCCTCCAAAAGGTTCGCCACCACTGTCATAATCTAATGTCCCACCATTGCTAGGTTCATGTAAATTTGTCTCCACCCGGCCTTTACCACACCTATATTCTGGTCCATGGCCCACCCGTTTTTCGGTGCGGCACGATAAGCACGCCGCACAACATGATCCTCCTATTTTTGGCACGCTAGCTGCAGTGTGCTGAATTCTGCTGCCTACAGTATGTACAGTATATGCTGTTCTCTAGTGCCTGCACTGTGTGCGGATTTACCTCCAGTGTGTACAGTGTAAGGTGTTACTCTGTGCCTTTACTGATTGTAAACCAGCTATATTGTATGCTGATCCCTGCTACTTTCAGTATGTACAGTATTAGCTGTAAAGCCTGGTACACACATACAATTTTGATTAGCCAATTTTAGCTCTGTTCATAAAATTCATTGTCTGTTGGCCCACTTACTGCACGGGGGTGGTAAAATTGGGGGTCAGTGATTGACCAATCAAAATTGTATGTGCGTATACATCTTTGATCTATGCCTATACTGATTGTAAATTATCCAAATAAAGGACAGGGGGCTCCATCCAATATTTCGATGGGCAGGCCCGTTATCTGTAGCTTACACCGCTGCTAAGTTCATGTACATTTGGCCCCACCCATGGCCACGCCCACTCACCGCATGGTCACACCCATTTTTTGCCACGGCGCGCGCCGCATATACTTCCCCGCCTGGTGCCCACAGGTGCCCCCGATCTCCAAGGACCCTAGAAACGCCCCTGGCGAGAGCAGAATCGAGGTCGGCAACTAGACAGAAGACTGAGTACAGAATCGTGAGGCAAAAGGATAAACAGAGTTCAGGCAAGGTTCATACACATAAAGGCAACAATGTAAGTTATAATTATAGCTATCAAAATCAGATCCTAAGCTATGTGTGAAATTCCCGGGGTCCTGCCGGTTCAAAGCACAGTGCCTAGCCTTTTTTTGGCTGGAGGTGGTCTTTAATCTATCTCTGATCTGTAGCAACTAGTGTCTTGTGTAACCAGTTTCTAAACTGATTAGGAGTAGTCTGTGCTCAATAAACACCCAGTCACTTAGGATTATTATTATCGGAAAAAATTGCAACAGGGGCTCTTGGTCACACTGTATACAGCATTAGTACAAGCACTTGAAGAGAAACCGTAACCAAGAATTGAACTTCATCCCAATCAGTAGTTGATACACTCTTTCCCATGAGAAATATTTTCCTTTTCACAAACGGATCATCAGGAAGCTTTGTATGGCTGATATTGTGATGAAACCCCTCCCACAGTGTGATGTCAGGACCATGGTTCAAATTAAAAAGCCTCACCTTCCAACTCCTGACTGTACTGTCTGAATATATGCAATCTGCTTAAAGAGGAACTGTAGTTAAAATAACGTAATTAATAAAAGTGCTTATTTTGTGTTTTTTTACAATATTAATTTATAAATGATTTAGTCATTGGTTGCCCTTTGTAAAATCTTTACGTATTCTGAAATGTATCACAAGTGGTGACATCTTTAGTCCTGCCAGGTGATGTCTGTGCATAGAACTCTGTTAAACGGGCACTATGGCAAAAAAAATGTAAAATGTAAAATATGTGCACACATAAACAAATAAGAAGTATATTTTTTCCAGAGTAAAATGAGACATAAATTACTTTTCTCCTATGTTGCTGTCATTTACAGTAGGTAGTAGAAAACTGACAGAACCAACAGGTTTTGGACTAGTCCATCTCTTCATGGGGGGATTCTCAGGTATTTATTTATTTTCAAAAGCGCTTAGTGAATTGCAGTTGCTCTGTCCAACTGCCAAAAACCTGTGTAGGGAGCAGGGAAGCTGGCCAGCATCATTGTTTAAATCCTTATTAGGGCACATCTTTATAAAGAATAAAAGCCTTGCTGAGAAAGACTAGTCCAAAACCTGTCGCTTCTGTCAGATGTCTTCTACCTACTGTAAGTGACAGCAACCTAGGAGAAAAGTAATTTATGGCTCATTTTACTCTGGAAAAAACATACTTCTTATTTGTTTATGTTTGCACATATTTTAAATTTTACAATTTTTCGCCAAATTCCCACTTTAACAAACTTTCTGCAAAAGGAGATTTGTTTTCCTGCTGTGTGCTGCATCTCTTTGTATTTATATATTTTTCATGTTAAGATTTTGGCACTCCATTGCAGCATGCATACATTTCATAACATAACGTTGTATATTGTTTTATTTGTGCTGCTCACCCATAGCAAAATATAAATGTATATACATATTTATATATTAAACTTTTGAGGTAAAAAGAAATTAATCAAATTCTAGGGATTTGCTTCATTTACAATACACTGCTTTTAAATGAGATAGTTGTCAGCGAGGAGTTAAACCTTATCACGCAATTGATTAATCTCAGTAGTGCAGCACAAGCTTCACTGGGCCAAAAAGACCCTATGCAAAGGGTAAGCAGACGCACAGAACAGTGTGCAGAGTTCATATATTTGCAGTAATTGATCATTTCAATCCTTTACATGTGCTTTGAAGCTTACAAGTATGAAACTGGTTTATACAAATTGATTTAGACACTTTTTATGATCCTTATTCCTTTTGGCATCCTTGAGAGGCCTCTGTCCAGTGACATTTCACCCAAAGGCTTGACAAGTAATAATTTCTAGTTACTACAGAAAACTTGAAACTATGTCTATTTAAAATTGTACGTGTGCTGTTGAAGAAAGTCATGACATTCTACTCACAATCCTAGAGCAGTCTTTTTGGCATTTGTTGTCATTTGCTGGGAAGTAATGTGAAATATTCTTCTTCCATTCTCAAAAGGCTGATATCTTTGAGGAACAGCACATGCCAAGCTACATAGTAAATGTATACATTTCTTTATTTATTGGCACCTGAAGAAGAACTGAATATTTTGCCCTGAAAGCGGGAATGAGATGAAAATGAAATTCTGGATCTGACTAGGTGCAACTTTGACCCAGATATCGTGCAGTAGTACATGTCTGAGAAATAAGGGTTGATTAACGTTCTCCTGCACTGTAAAACAAAACTGATTCAGGTAATTTGGACGGGATGTTTTACTAGGGATCTGCTGCTCGACACAGTGGCAAATTTGTTGTTACCCGTCCACAAAAATCCTATAGTAGTTGTCTTTGGAAATAAGTTGAAACTGGTATAAAATATTTGACACCCATCATTGTTTATTTTGTATAAAAAAAGACTTTGATTTACAGTTTTCATTCAACAGGACACTTCACATAATAGTATGGTTAAAAATGATGAGAACCCTAACCTAATATATTATTGCATCTGCTTCAGAGAGGCAATGGCTGCAAACCAGTCCTTCCTTTATCTTTCAGTGAGACTCCTGCACTTGTTAACATGTAGCTTGGCCCACTCTTCCTGAGCTAACTGCTCCTGCTGTGTCAGGTTGGAAAGATGCCTTCTCCAGACTGTTTTAAATCTTTTTATACAGTAAGTGTTCAACAAGATTCAAACCAGGACTGATCGAACTCCATTTCAGAACAGTCCTGGTAAACTATGAATCGTCCTGTAAACTCTTAGGCCTCGTTCACATTCGGTGTGTTGAGAAATGTATAAAAGCACATGATAAAAAAACGCATGCATTTGTGCGCACTTTAGTGCGCGTTTCAGTGCATTGCGGTGCACTATTTTTTAAGCATGTTTTACTTATTGTATCAGTAACATTTGTCAATAAAGCTTTGTTTTCATATGAAAATTTATTTTTTTATCAATTAGGGGTAACAAACACATGCACTTCAATGCGCTAAAAAAAGCACACCCATTCACTTGCATTGATGTGCGCTTTACAGCTCAATGCACAAATACATGCAACAGTACATTTTTGTAACGCAGCGCAGCGCATAGATGTGAACCAGGCACATTTAATTGCATGGGAAAATCAATACCTTGCAGAATACACAGGACAATGAAAGCGCACTGAAGCAGTGCTGATGTGAACAAGGCCTTACTGAACAGCATAGCCATACGTTACTCCAGAATGTGTTAATAGTTTTGTGATTTTTTTTTTCATCCTCTTCACAAACTCCAGGCTCCCTGTGTCAGAAGCAGCAAAGCAGCCCCAAAATGTAAATGAGCCTCCTACATGTTTCACAGCATGTGTGTTTTTTTTGTTTTTGTTTGAAAGCTTCATTGTTTATATGTGTGTATCTATGTGTATATGTGACATGCCAAAAGCTTTGCCCTATCACTGCAACGTTCCTGTTCAAGTAACCTTGAGATACATTTTCATCTTATCTTCAAAAATGTTTTTAACACCTGGCAATTTGAAAAAAAAGAGAGTAGGTAAAAAAAAGTCATATTTAACTAATTATGCATATGTTCTTGCTTGCAGGGGGCCTAACAGCTTAATGTTTTGAGACAATATATCTACGCCCCAGAGACTACTTTAGCTCCAGGGGCATAGATATATGTATTTTGCTGCAATCGCTGCTGTGTGTGCTCCCGCAAGTGTTCACGTCGCCGCCTGTTAGTACACAAATCAGTGAATTGGAACACATTCCCATTCACCGATCGAAGCGCCTGTGATCAATGATCAGCAGCGTCAATGAGGTGCCGGTGGTCATTGAGTAAAGTGCAAGTAACAAATACACGCATTACTTCATCCTATGTACTCAGTCTACACAGAAGGAATAAACTGGGGGTAGGGGGGGGGGGGAACTAGTGGCCAAATAGTAAATTACAGGCTAACACATTTATTCAATACAAATAAATAAATCCCCCCCCCCTAAAATTAACCCCTTACCTTCCCTCTCATAGTTAAAATAAAACACTTTTACAAACATAAAAAAGAGGGAGATTAAAGAAAACAAAACCAATGATTACCTTAGATACTCAACATTTTTAATATATATGCCATGAGAGATTATTACTGTGATTTTTGCAAATATGGGCTTGTAATTAGTGACAGACGCAAAATGGAAAAAATACACCTTTATTTCCAAATAAAATATTTTCGCCATACATTGTACTAGGGACATATTTTAAATGTTGTAATAACCGGGACAAATGAGAAAATAAAATATGTAGATTTTATCCACAGTAACAAGTTTTATTTTAAAACTATAATTACCAAAAACTGAGAAGAAATTATTTTTTTTCCATTTTTTTTTCTTACCATTCAGTTTAAAATGCACTTAGAATAACATAATTCTTAGCAAAACGTACCACCTAAAGAAAGCCTAATTGGTTGCAAAAAAAAAAAAATACATAGTTTTTATTGTGATAAGGAGTGATAAAGTTATTGGCGAATAAATGGGAGGAGAGCTGAAATGTGAAAATCACTCTGGTCTAGGAGGGGAAAAACCCCTTAGTTGTGAACTGGTTAAAAAAAAATATTTTATGAGTTTCAAAAATATGTACTGTGAAAAACTGGAGAAAAGTTAACTGAAATCCAATCTGGCTTTTTTTCTCTTAATTAGTGGAGTCCGACTGGGTCATCTTCTATAGAGCTCACAGTCATCGGACCTTGGAATTCAGCTTGTGTCTATTTGGAAGTTGTAACGGTAATTTGTGTCTAATATAACATTCTCATATCCTTCTGGCCATTCTGGAAATCCTCTTTCAGTCACAAGGTTGGCTACTGTTCTGTGGACTTTTAAAGTGTATCTGAAGCATATCACAATTTTTAAATACACTTGCATAAAGGGATAAAGTATTTTCTGCAGAATCTTTCTGCTGCTCTTTGCCTTCAGGGTCTCTCTCATTTCCCAGTTATGGTCCATTTCAATATTCGACTAGCTGGTCAGTCCAAATTTAGTCCAATCACGTTCTTTTATTCCCGCTAACCAGCAGGGCCGGATCTACCATAGGAAAAAATGGGCAATTTCCCCAGGGCCCCAGAGCCTGTAGGGGCCCCCAAGGTGTCCCTCCCCGTCTTAAGTCTTGCTCCCTAGGGACTCTGCGGAGTCTTTGGCAGAGTAGCGTCTCATCTGTGCTAGTGGGCAGGTGAGATACTACACTGACATAGACACTGCAGATGTCCTAGGGAGCACAGTTAAGTTGGGAGGTGATTGGGGGAGGGTCAGCAGGCAGCTCCGGGGCCCAGGAGGGAAATTTGGCTGAAACAAAAGGCCCCTAATGACGCTTTTTGGTCAGAGGGTGTCTGTTGGGGGGCCCCCAGGCTAATTTTGCCCTAGGGCCCCATTGTTACTTGAACCGGCCCTGCTAACCAGAAGCTGCATGGAGATGATCTTCTAGCCTTTGCCTTTAACGTGTGTTTATGCTTTTCTCTCTGATCTCCTTACACAACTCTCTCCTTTCCTTTCTTTGGACCATGTTAGTGTGGGACACACAACGATGCCAAACAGCAAAATGACTAGTCGGAAGCGCACTGACGTCAGACGTGGAAGCCGGGTGGATTGAAGGCAACATGCTGCTCTGTTTTCCGCAGCCAGAGTATATGCCTGTCAAATAGTCCCTGGCATTTTCTATTAAGTTTTTTAACCTGCAATGCTGGAATAGATATCCTTGGCTGACTTATCTGATACGCATTGAAACAAGACACACTTTTGGTGAGTGGATGCACAAGGGGGGACCTGTGTTTCTTAACCTTCCCGCGGTGGTGGCACTACCCCCAGGAGTGCAGCGCTGGGTGCTATTTGTGAAATTTCTCCAACAATACTTGCCACTATGTGCGAATTGTGAATTGTGTTTTACAAGGTTGTCTGCTACTATATTGATAGTGAGTAGAGACGTGAGGTGCAGTGGTCTGTTGCTATAAGATAATAATACTGCTTGCGTCAAACTTGTTTTATTCACTTATCTTACACTAACACTGCTACTATAGCTACACCGTTGTACCTAACTCTGTGCCGCCCACAACCGCTAGTTACTACCACTGAGACTAATAATATCCCACTATCCCAATATCTACAACTGTACCTAACACTATCCCTCCTACCACCATTAGTCACTGCCATTACATGTATACGCCTTCTCCTATCTTGCTTCTCACTACTGTTAAACTGCTAATACTAACTGCTAATTCTTCCTACACGATACCTAACACTAACCTTCCTACACCTAACACTACCCTTTCTTCTTAAACTTACCAATGAAAATTGCCCCTTTGCCTATCATATTACCATTGCACCGTCTCTTCCCAAATGTAATACCGTTGCGCTGACGCTCCCGGCAAATCTACTGCCAAGACAATGCAAACTATGGTAATGCAGAGGACACCACCTGTCGCCTGTGCCAAAAGTGAGCTCTTCGCACAGAGGTAACTTCTAATTTGTTAACCTTTTAGTAATCATTCTTTGTTCTCATATAACCCATGTGAGGGTTACAAACTTTAGTGACTAAATCAATTTTTGTTTTTTAGATCCAGTCCATGTTTGCTTTACTATTATATTCTCCAGTGGTTATCACTGTTCTTTAACCTCACAATCCGCATCAGCTCATATGGATAGGCAGTTGTAATTGCACAACATTGGTGCAATTACATGCTCTTATTTAGTGTGAATGTTCAATTTATTTAAAAATAGCTATAAATATAACTACTGCAGATGTTGTTCTATTTTTAAAGGAAACCTGTAATGTTAAAGGGAGTTTAACTTACCTGGGGCTTGTACCGGCCCCTGCAGACGTCCTGTGCCCGTGCCCGGGAAAAAAGATCCTCCGGTCCTTCACTACCGCTCCGTTTCACTTTGTGAGTCGGCAGGCCACTGCGCCTTTACGACCCTGGCCACGCACGTCCCTACTCCCGCTCTTGTCGCCAGGAGCGCCCCTGCGCAGGCGCAAAGAGTTGGAGTTGCAGCGGGGACTGGAGGATGCTTTGGTAACGTTTCAGGCACGGGGGGCTGGTAGAAGTCCCAGGTAAATTAAACTTTTTTTTTACCCCTCCCGAGTCTTCAGTTGCGCTTTAAATGTTCTGAAAATGTGTCTATCACAACAGGCAGCCAGCTTTACATGTTCAAAATTGTTTAGCAGAAGTTACACTTCTTTGCAACTTTGGCAACAGTTTGCAATACATTCTGCTGTCCAATGGCCATCATGCTGTATGAGTAATTAACTGCACAGAGCAGTAGCCCTTGTTACTTTCTGCTAGTCTTGGGGCGAACAGTGTTCGCCACTGTTCGGGTTCTGCAGAACATCACCCTGTTCGGGTGATGTTCGAGTTCGGCCGAACACCTGATGGTGTTCGTCCTTTTAAGTTCGGGTTCGCCCCGAACTACTAATTGGCCGCCGAACAGGGCCGAACAGGGCCCCTGTTCGGCCGAACAGGGCCCTGTTCGGCCGAATACTGCCCCCCTATGGGGTCGCAGGCATAAGGGGGGAGCATGCCCCGATCGCGGGGGGGTCGGAAATTCCCCCCACCCCCTCCGCTAGCGCTCCCCCCTCTGCCCGCTTCCCCATACAAAAGTTTCAGGAAGTACCGGTCCGGTGGTAGTGGGTGGCTGGCAGTGGGCGGCACTGTGAAGTGAGTGACTGAGGAGGAGGAGTCCAGAGAGTGACGCGTTGAGGGAGGCCGGGCAGCGGGCGGTTCAGCAGTAGTACCGTAACTTTTGTATGGGGAAGCGGGCAGAGGGGGGAGCGCTAGCGGAGGGGGTGGGGGGAATTTCCGACCCCCCCCCCCGCGATCGGGGCATGCTATCCCCTTATGCCTGCGACCCCATAGGGCCCCCAAAAGCGGGATGTTCGGGGAGTTCGGGGTTCGGCCCGAACATGCCGAACATTGCGGCCATGTTCGGCGAACTTTCCCGAACCCGAACATCCAGGTGTTCGCCCAACACTACCTTCTGCCTTGAACACCTGGACAGTAAAATTGGAATGACCATACAAACAAGGTAAGCAATGTAAAATAATGTTTTTCATGATGCTTATAATGCATTTAGCTAAACTGATGGGGTGTTTTTTTCCCCTCAAAAGTGGAATTTTAATATTTTCATAAAAATGAAGTATATTTCTTATAATCACAGGAGCAAACATAAGATTTTGTTTCCAGCTTATACCTGTTTGATGGTGAATACAGAGGAGAAATAACAGGAAACAGGAAAATTCTGATTTTTATATATATAGATCTATCTGACACTGCCTCCCCACGCCGTAAATAAATAACAAAGGCTCCACATTCTTAGTGTTCTAGCTTCAGAATAAATGCTTTGTCTGGCATACACATTTTAAGTGATTTTCAATGACAGATCTCTACTGTTATATTAGCTTTAATACTATAGCCCATTTTTGAGCTATTTTTTTACGGGCAATATTATTATTTTTTTCTGTGTACTTGCTCTGATTTGATTTGACTCTTTCCACCTGCCAATTCCATTCGCTGTCATCCAGCTGTTAACAGAGAAATCAGCTCTGTGGAATACAGTCTGAAATATCACTCTAAACAGGTTAGAATATTAGGATGGGACAGGGAATTTCCAGGTGATGTATGGAGAAACAATAAATGTCACGACGATCCCCAGTGACAGCTTACAGTAATGAGGTACTTGAAGAAATCTCAGATTTAGCACTGCTACCTTACGATTTGTGAATTTACAGCTACATACAACAAACACATTAGCAGCTGGCTTTACAATATGGTAATGAGGCTTGCGCCATGTGTAATGGTACATCTGTTGCTGTAATATTGCATTGTGCAGTAAACAAGTGTGTATAGCATTTATGGTCGATTGCAGCAGAAGACGTTAAACATGATTACATTTGGGGCACATTCTTTACTGTAAATCAAATGAGTGCTGTTAATATAAATTGGTGAAAACTAGAAGTGAATGACGTGCCCAGCATGATGTTTAACACACACATGGCTTCCTACAGTGTAGGCTGGTCACAGAGCACATGAAGGGGATGATAGGTCCTGAAATTATAAGCGCTCTGAGGCTCGTGTACTAACACTGCAAGATTAATTGTGTTGCTTTATAACGACCAATCGGATTGTTTTGTTCTCTCAGTGTGGACTAAAGCCCATCTCTTGGCACAGGTGTAAATAAATCATTTAGCAGCTTAGTGATGAGACTGCTTGAATCAGGTGTGCCCACACTTTTTTTTTGCTCCTGAACTACTTCTAAAATTACAGAGATGGAGGGATCTACCCTACCCCCCAACAACAAAAAAAAAAACCCACACATAGTCCCCTCCCTCCCAACCCAACATAGATAGATGCCCCCACAGTATTAGCAGTGCTGCATAGCCAGCCGGATGTTCCCCCAGTTTTTTCAGCCCCTCTACTCAGCATTGGCAGCTGTATGTTTACCCAATTTTTTCAGCCCCTCTCTCCAGCATGGACAGCTGAATGTGCCCCCAGTATCAGGCAGCCTCCCCCACATATGCAGAGCATACTTCAATCACTTATGCACATTCTCAGCTCTATGACTCCCTCTAGTCTTGTGGCATCACTAGCAGGCATCACAGAGCTAAAAAGGGATCCTGGTGATGCTGACAGGTGAGTGATGCTCTGCGCTCCACTTCAGCATTTTAACCATGTCTGGCTCTCCACTTCGGCGTTCTCTGTGGTGTTGTCATGCGCAACCTCAATCGACCCAGCTGTCCTTTCGTGATCAGCCTTTGAATCTATGCAATGGGGCATGTCTGACTTAAATGATACTTTTTTTTTTTTCCTGTGCGGATTTAGCAGCAGAATTCTGCAGCTAAAAATTATGTCTTGCATCAAATGACCAGAAGCAACAAGGAATATAGGAGCTGAGTTTAAGGCTCTGTGGTTGTGGCTGGTGCAAATGCCCAAATGTCATAATTTCTGTTCAGACTGCAAAGGGAAGGCATACCATGAATACCTCTCAGAATGCAGCCTATATTAGTGACAGAATGTGGTGCAGGGAGTAGCTGGCATCTAGGCTTCCATCAGTGGCAGCCCATGGTACAGGAAGTGGATGCTATCATTGCTCCTGACCAGGCACTTTAAACTTAATGCTTTCATTTTGGCATTAAATACTGAAAGAATTGATGGGAAGTATTTTTCAGCTTGATTACTTGGTTTTTATGTGCAAATAAAATAAAAGCATTCAGCAATGTTTGTTACAAACTGTTGAGAGATGAAGTTTGTTGCTAGTAAATGGATTAGGGTTCAGAATTTGAAAATGAGCAACAAAACATCCTTACATTTAGGCCTGGGACCTACTAGAGGCACTATGCAACAGGTTGCAAAGCGTCATCAATTTCTGATCTTACTGCACTTCCTGGAGCGATTGTGATTTGGCTCTGCATCTTTTCAATGCTATCACTTAACCTCCCTGGCGGTATATTAAAAACCGCCAGGGGGCAGCGCTGCCGTTTTTGCTTTTTTTTTTTTTTTAAATCATGTAGCGAGCCTAGGGCTCGCTACATGATAGCCGCTGCTCAGCGGCATCCCCCCAGCCCCTCCGATCGCCTCCGACGATAGGCGATCAGGAAATCCCGTTCAAAGAACGGGATTTCCTGGAGGGCTTCCCCCGTCGCCATGGCGACAGGGCGGGATGACGTCACCGACGTCATGGATGTCGTGACGTCTAAGGGAGTCCTGATCCACCCCTTAGCGCTGCCTGGCGCTGATAGGCCAGGCAGCGCAGGGGTCTAGGGGGGGGCTCTACGGCGGCGCAGATAGCGGCGGTCGAGCGCGGGGCGGCGGCGATCGGTGTGCTGGCGCAGCTAGCAAAGTGCTAGCTGCGTCCAGCAAAAAAAAAATTACGCAAATTGGCCCAGCAGGGCCTGAGAAAACCTCCTGCGCGGCTTACCCCGAACTACGTTCGGGGTTACCGCCAAGGAGGTTAAGCATCACTCCAAAAATTCTACAGCCCAATCGCCTGCAATCGGTAAATGCTTCTAGTGGGTCCCAGTCCTTATGCAGCTGCATTTTATGTTCATGACTTTTCTTTTTTTTAAGTGACAATTTAATTTCCTTTTGAGCAAAGGTGAACTGACCAAAACATCATGCTGTTTGTGTTATGACTCTTCTTGCATAAATGGGTTCATTCCAACACATGAGGTCAGGTCTAATGGTGGCCACTAATGATCCAATCTTTTTCATCCAATCTTACCAAATCTATATAGTATAAGGGTAAATTGAGTGAATATACTGAATGGATACTTCAGGCAGTTACCTTATATTACATAGAAATGGTAAGATTGGATGAAAACGATTGGATCATTAGTGGCCACCTTTAGGCTGTTTTCCTGTGCATGGTTGAGTGAATCCCCATGTACCTTGGAGACTACATGCAAAAATTAAAAATTATATTTCTATACAATAGCTCTAGACTGTTACCGGATCATATTATTTAGAAAAAAACAATCCCACCACTAATGATAAGTGAAGGAGACAAGAAAAGGAACTGCACTCTGTAACCAATAGTGATATTGGGAGGGAGGATGCCCTATAATAATAATAATAATAATTGCAGTATTTGTATAGCACCTTTCTCCTGTCGGACTCAAAGCACTTGTGAGGCAGCCACTAGAGCGCACTCAGTAGGCAGTAGCAGTGTTAAGGAGACTTGCCCAAGAAACTCCTTACTGAAATAGGTGCTAGCTTACTGAACAGGCAGAGCCGAGATTTGAACCCAGGTCTCCTGTGTCAGAGGCAGAGCCCTTAACCATTACACTATCCAGCCACTATAAGATAGGGTTTCCCCTAATGGGCAATGCTGGAGTAACTGTATAGGCTGCCAGCAGTCAAGCTTGTGTCCTGGCTGAGGACTTGACTCGTGGCAGTCGGCAGACCGGTGGCGTCGGATGTAGTTCCTGGTATAGGTGATCAGCGTCCTCCAGTAGTGCTTGTACACGTAGCTTGCGCTCGGAGGCAAGAGAGACCAGGTTAGATGGTGAGATGTCAATGGAATAGAAGACACACTGTGTGAGAGGTAGTTGAGCTTGGCCGGTACAAGCTGATACTCCAGCAATGTTTGTAGTATGTGGGAAGAGGTAGGCATCTGTACTAACACAAGAAATAGACAGTGGATATATTAAGAATTTTTTTGTTTTGAGCACGTGTTCTGCAGGGGTTCACCCCCAGTTACTTTTTGCTTGAAAAAGCAGGGGTTAACCCATGTGGAATGCATAGCAATAAGTGTTTTCTTGCCTTCTTCACAGATCTCCTGTTATCCACAGTGAGCATCACCGCCCAATGCAATATACACTCACAGATTGCAGCTAACAGTCCTCGATCCTAGAACTCCACCCTACCAGTAGCATCCTAAGCAAGGGGTGGGCTGCACTGGGTATTGCCATGGAATGGGTGTAGTAGCTATCGAGGCTCCAGCCTCTGCAGTGGTGGCAACGCAGGGATGCTTCAACCAATCAGGGCTCCAGCTATGCTGTGGTGAAGGCAGCAGCGGGGTGCTTGTCAGGGCTATATTGTTTTTCCAAGCCTCTTTGATTTTTTTTTTGTCCTCTTCTTTGTGAACCTGGTTTGCTCTGCCTCTGTTACGCATGCGACGATAGCAGTGTAGCACCGTCTGTCTAGTGTAAGTACAGTGTGGTAGCATCAAGATACTGATCCATGCCAGTTTGGAAGTGCTAGCTGTTCTCTTCTTTGCTCGCAACCAGGTAAGCAGCAGTGTGCAGGTCAGCAGACCGTAAAGAGGAGAATGGACAGTGAGGATCCAATGCTCCACTACAGTAGAATCGCTGTATTGCTCTCACTGCAACTTGTCACCCTGTGCTGCTTAGCTCTTGCTGCAATTTGTTACCCTGCGCATCTTAGCTTTCACTGCAATTTTTCACCCTGTGCTGCTTAACTCTCCCTGCAACTTGTCACCTTGTGCTGCTTAGCTCCCGCTGCAACTTGGCACCCTGTGCTGTTTTGCTCATGCTGCAACTTGGGGCCCTGTGCTGCTTAGTTCTTGATGCCCTATGCTGCTCAGCTGTAAATTAAAGTGTGTGCTGATTCCTGCTACCTCCACTATGTACAGTATAAGCTGATACTCTGTGCCTGTACTGATAAAGTAGCTTTTGTGTGTGCTGAACTCTGCTACCCCCAGTATGTACAGTATAAGCTGTTACTCTGTGCTTTAACTGATAGTAAACCAGCTGCAGTGTGTGCTGATCTCTGCTACACCCAGTATGTACGGTATGAGCTGTTACTCTGAGCCTGTACTGATGGTAAACTAGCTGCAATGTGTGCTGATCTCTGCTACCCCCAGTATGTACAGTATAAGCTGTTACTCTGTGCTTTACCTGATAGTAAACCAGCTGCAGTGTGTGCTGATCTCTGCTACCCCCAGTATGTACAGTATAAGCTGTTACTCTGTGCTTTAACTGATAGTAAACCAGCTGCAGTGTGTGCTGATCTCTGCTACCCCCAGTATGTACGGTATAAGCTGTTACTCTGGGCCTGTACTGATGGTAAACTAGCTTCAATGTGTGCTGATCTCTGCTATCCCCAATATGTACAGTATAAGCTGTTACTCTGTACCTGCACTGATAGCAAACTAGCTGCAACTTTTGGTCATTGCTGCTGCCCCCAGTATGTGCAGTATTAGCTATTACTCTGTGCCTGTACTGATATTAAACAAGCCTATTTACTGCTATCTGTGGGGAGGCGGTGGAGGTTATAGAGGCCACCTGTTACTGCTGTCTGAGAGTGGTTGGGGAGAGAGGCTACTTTATGCTGCGGAAAGGGGAGGGCGACAGCAGAGGCGTGAGAGGAATCACCCAAGCAAAACTGTCAATGTGCTTGCTAACCCCCTCCCGTGTGTTTAAGCACACGCATCTGGTAACACTCCCCACGTGCTTGGCCAGACACATACGTCCTTCCCCAACCGCCACCATTTACCTGCCCCATAGCTTCGTACGGTCTCCTCTTCCTCTCGGCAGCCACTCGCTTTATGCTGTGTACCCAGCTCCCAATCATATGGCGTGCATTGTGACCTTAGGATGGCTGCCAGGAAGAAGAGCAGCTCCCATGCAGTGCTGGAGCAGGTAAATATTCACTGCTCCTCTGCGGTTATTTTGCAACATAAAGTAGCAGACTCCTGGGGCCCCCAATGTCGTGGGCAGGGGAGGACTGGCCCAGGGGGACGGGGGGCAATTGCCCCCCGGGCCGCCCGAATCTTAAGTAATTAGGGCCAGCCGCTGCTATACGCAGCGGCCGCAGACATACCACAGGTGAAAGGTTCGCAGTGAGGATCGCAACCTCGCGCAATATTTCCCGGCAAGTTGAAGTATCCAATCAGAGAAGGGGCTGAGGCGGCCGGCCGTGGTGTGTCCTTGCGCGTGGCTGCGCCTGTGGTGGATGTGAGCGGCACAAGGACACAAATAGCTTAGATCCTCTCCGGCCCAGTGGGTTGACCCTGCTTGACTCCGCCCCCGCCTGGAGCCTTTGCCGTCCACAACGTGCTGCTGTGCCTGCGGTGTCATCGGAGTGAGCTGTCTCACTCTTCAGCTTTCTGTGCTGGGGGGGCTGGGGGCCTGGAGCTGTGGCTACGAGTGGCTGGCTGGAGGAGTCGGACACAGTCCTCCCCTGTGCTGCTGTGCCTGAGGTGTCGTCGGAGTGAGCTGTCTCACTCTTCAGCTTTCTGTGCTGGGGGGGCTGGGGGCCTGGAGCTGCAGCTATGAGTGGCAGGCTGGCTGTCCTGGCTGGAGGAGTCGGACACTCTGGGGGCTGAGAGTCGGAGATGCCACCTATAGCTGCTTGCTGCTGTGGAGGAGGAGGAGGTGTAGGACTGAGGAGACAGGAGGATAGAGGAGGTCGGGTCCAGGTTGCCAGAGGAGAAGGTGGTTTTTATAAATTTTGTTTCTGTACTTCTTCTCCCTTCTTGTCACTGAGTTACTCACACTTTGCTGCCTGCCTGCTACTGCTGTCAAATTCAATTCTCTGCCCAGGCCAGTGCCCTCTGAGTTTTTTTTGTGTGATAATCATCCCCATTCTGACCCTGGCCTGAGGGGAAAGTTTTTTCTTCTTGTGGTGTGATTGGCAGCAGGGGAGGGGGGAGGCAGGCAGTTAGGCACTGTCAAACAGGTAGTTGGAGGGGGGGGGGGGGTAGGTGTCAGACAAGTAGTTTGTATGGTGGGTGGGCAGGAGTGGGGTTAGGCATCACCAGGTAGGTAGGTTTGTGTGTGTGTGTGTGTGTGGGGGGGGGGGGGGTTGTTTAAAGGAGTTATCAGGCATTTTTAATGAAATAAGTGCTACTTACCCGGGGCTTCCTCCAGCCCCACGCTCCCAGCATGTCCCTCCCCGCAGCTCTGCAGTCAACCATTTGCTGCGTTGCCTCCCAGTCCCCGGCGATGGCACCAGTCCGACCTGGATGTCGGCCTGGACTGCGCCTGTGCGAGCAGCACTGTCAATCACCGCCATGTGGACCGGAGTGTACTGCACAGGCGCAGTAGTTCAGCGTCTGCACAGTACGCTCTGGTCTATGTGGCGGTGATTGACAGCGCCGCTCGCACAGGCGCAGTTGGCCTGACGTCATCGCCGGGGGCTGGGAGGCAGCGGCAGCGAACAGTTGACTGCAGAGCTGCAGCAAGAGACATGCTGGGAGCTTGGGGCTGGACGAGCCCTGGGTAAGTAGCACTTATTTTCATATAAAAAAAAAAGCCTGATAACTCCTTTAAGGTTAGGCATCAGACACAGACAGGTAGATTGTGCGGAGAAATGGGGTTAGGCATCAGGTACATAGTGTGTGTGTGTGTGTGTGTGTGTGGCTGGGGCTGTTAGTCATCACAATTTGAAGATTTGCACACAAGAAAGATATGGCTTTGGGCTGGGGATGCCGTGAAACGGGCCTCTAGTTTGTGTTGTCCCCCCAGGCCAAAAGGTCCCAGTCCTCCCCTGGTCGTGGGGTACATGGGAGCTATTAAGTCAGCTGGGATGGAGGTGTTGCCGCACCGTGTGACACCAATGCTAGTGATGCCACTGCTCCCCAGCACTAGGGATAAAACATTATTTTGCTACAGTGGATTGCATAGGTTTTAAAAATATTTATAATTCAACAAAATGGCAAATTGAGTGGAGCAGAATGATCAAAGATCAGTTTTGTGATAACTCAATGAAATTATCAAATTAGACATGGAATCTACAGTGCTATAGTAAATCAAAAAGATTATCTTCATCAAATATACACATATAAATCCATTTATTATTTATGTGGCCATTCTGTTTACTATGCAATAGAAATGTTAGGCGCAGGGATGAAACCTATTGCATTGAGTCATATTATACAATTTATTGTTCTGCAGACTCATTCTCTTTTTATCAACAAACATTAGGATACTGGATAGTATTGTTACTAAAGGTTAGGGCTAGATTTGTATGCAAACCTAAATCCATCTATAACTAGCAGATAACAATTCAATTCAGATATGCAATGCTGTATAGCAACTTACCATTAAATTATTGAAATTTCAATAGAGTGTTTAAGTGGTGTGAATTACTTCTGCTTTAGTGTGCATGTCTTCCCACTGCAAATATAAATATGCTATCCTTGTAACATGTCATGGCATGAAAACTGATAATTACGTTACACATCCCATTGCCAAGAAACAATACTGAATCCTCTAGAAAGTTGGTCTGACCTTTGTCAGATATTGATCTGATCTCTCCAACTTGCTGAGACATGAACCAGAACTGTACTTCTTATTTGTTATTAGAATATATCAATTATTCTGAACACATCTGGGAAGGCTTCTAAATGTATTGCTATAGTATTTTTTGATTGATGGATCATTGTAGTAAACTTTTGTTTGTTTGTTTGTTTGTTTTTTGAATAGGGCACATGCAAGTTGTTTTTTTTTTTGTTTTTTTTTAATATACCATACAAAGTCAACAGTTACTCTTAAGTTTTCTGATAACTTGTATGTATGGCTATACAATTCACAATTCATGCCTTAGTACTGGGATGTGCAAGCTTTTCTAGACTGGGCTACAAGGCCCCTACTTCCACATAACCCAGAGGGTGGCTCTCCCAGGGGCTTCTCTGGGTTTACTTTTCAGCCAACATTCTTATTATAATAACATTCTTATAATCCTATAATATACTTAATTCTATTGATTTAACCCCCTCCCTACCGCCTAACGCCGATCGGCATCAGGAGGGTGGCAGCCCCAGGACTGCCTAATGCCAAAAGGTGTGAAGTCCTGGGGCAGGGTTTTGCAGGGGATCACGCGCGCCCCTCCGTCATTAGTCTAACAGCAGATCGCCGCTATTAGACTGTTAGACGGCGACGCCGTCTACTTAGATTGTACAGCGCTGCGATCTATGTCAGCGCTGTACTGGGGACAGCCATGCCACTCGACTGTCCCCTGGAGAGGCTCAGAGAGAGCAATCGGCTCTCATAGGCTGATGCCTATGAGGAGAGAGGGAAAAAATAAATAAAAATAGGGGATTTTATTAAAAAACAACAACAAACAAAAAATGAAATAAACATCCCAGCAGCGATCAGAGCCCACCAACAGAAAGCTCTGTTGGTGGGCAGAAAAGGGGGGGGGATTTATTTGTGTGCTCAGTTGTATAGCTCTGCAGCGAGCTTTTAAAGCTGCAGAGCCCTGAATTATAAAAAAATAGCCTGGTCATTAGGGGTTGTAAGCCTACGGTCCTCAAGTGGTTAATGTTATACTCCACTTTGGATGCATACACTGATTTTTTTTTTGAAGTTTCGCTTTGGAGTAACATAACACCAACACATCCAAAGCCAACCATCTTTAATAAATGTGAATCCAATTACTGCTACAGTGGCAATACTGTTAAAAATAGTTCAACGGTGTTGCAAAAGTAATTAAAATGCCTTAGTTACTCTGCAAGACCTTACAAGACAATGAACAGACTGGCCTCTTTACTCATAGATTATAACCACGGATAGTGCATCAGGACATTCTAAAGTATCAGCTTGGAAGATGAGGCACTAACAAGCAGAGGCAGAGTATACGTGAATGGTGCTGTGGCTGAGTTTCTGGACCTTTAAGTACCTTGTTTACCTTGCAATTATAGGTCTACAGTTATATGCTTGACCCTGAGGAAGTAATGTTTATATAGGTAAAAAAAATGCATACTTAGCTGGACAAGCGGAATCTTTTTCTAATTGCTAGATTATGTCCAGGATCTCTGTAATCTGTCCTCCAACGACCCATGCGGCCTTGCCTTCTTCTGTGTAGCTCACTCAAGCCTTTAGTTAGTACAGTCTCTGGAGAGTAGTAGATAAGGAGAGGACAGATTATGGAGAACTTTTATGTTTAAAGGGAACCCAAGGTGCGAGACGTATAGAGGCTGATGCATTTATTTCCTTTTCAACAATGAACATTGCCTGGCTGCTCTGCTGATCCACTGTCTCTCAGGCTTTGCCCACTAGAGCAGAGGACGGGACCAGAAACACAAAAAACAAGAGGGCAAAGTATAGTCTCATAATAAGACCTACCGGATGTGTTTAGCAAGTGAATACTAGATGCTTATCTTTGAAGAGGCCATTATAGGAGACGGCGAAACATGTCAGATTATAGCGTCTAAGACACCGACTATATCCCAGAGCCACCACATGGACTAAACAACGGATTACGTTGCTGAACTATATCGGTGTGGTAAATTTGAACTTTTCATCCTGCTATTCTCCCTGCATTGCTTGCATGGACAGCAACCTTATTGCAAAGTGCCACACTGCATGGCTTTACAATAACTGCACTTTGCCTGCCTGCTAAGCAAACATCAATACATTGGAGATTATACAATCATGGTTATGGATCCACTAATATTTGACACTCATATTCTTTGGGACTGCAATTGAGTCCAGTGCTGTTTGATAACAAGCATAGAGGCATCCTGATTTCTGCTCTGCGATTGGGTCCAGGATCAAGCTTTTATGTGCAATGTAATATGTACTAACACCTGTGCAAGCGTGTGTCTATACACTTTTGCAGATATGATTATTTTTTTTACCCAAATAAATGCTGTATTCTTCTTTGTTCTTTTATGTTGAATATGATGTATGTTTAAAGATTGACAATTTCTCCTTCATAAATTCTCATAAGGATTGACCTATGGACAAAACCTTTTGCTTCCTGTTTTAGCTTACACAGGAAGCAGAAATGACAGCCATTCAGTTAAAAATTTACCACTAGGTTCTCCACTTGAGGCTGTTGCAGTTACAGCTATTTCTAGTGGTAAGTGCCAATGATAATTGCAGAAGCCAATAATCGGGCAAAGGTATTTTTGCCTTAAAGTGAACCTAAAGCCTCGAAAAAAAATGAGATTAACTCACCTGAGGCTTCCCTCAGCCCCCTGCAGCCGATCGGTGCCCTCGCAGCTCTGGTCCGATGCTTCTGGACCCGCCGGCGAACACTTCCGGTGTGGCCGTCACCGGCCGACAGGCATGGGAACGCGAGTGATTCTTCGCGTTCCCAGCCTGTATATCGCCCCCTATGCTGCTATTGCGGCCAGGATGGGCACCGATCGGCTGCAGGGGGCTGAGGGAAGCCCCAGGTGAGTTAATCTCATTTTTTTTCGAGGCTTTAGGTTCACTTTAATGCAGTTATGATGTGCAGTGCTGTGCATAGCCAAATGATAAAAAGTTCACCTACTAAAAATAATGGCAGTCTTACAGACCTAGCAATTTTATTTACTGAGCCCATTAATGCTGACAAGTATGTGAGTTGTTATCGTCCAAACTGAGTTCAGAGGTGAGTACTTGCTTTACCCTGCTAACAAGACATTTTGCTCAGCTCAGGCTGAGTTTAACTTTCCCCCCCCCTTAACTGTTTTAGGGCTCAGACTCACTATAAGCGTTTGCGATTGATCAGTGCTCTCTGATCGCTTTTTAAAAATCGCTCCCATTCATTTGCATTAAAATTGCGGTAAAATCACGTAAAAATTGCAGTGATCATGTAAAATGGTGGATGCGTCAAAATGTACGCGATCGTGGCGATCAATCGCAAACACTCAGAGAAGCTCTTGTAGTGTGTCTGAGCCCTTACAGTATATTGATTTTATTTTTTTCAAACACGAAAAACCTCTGGTTCCGATGTTATTAGAGGCTTTAAATTCTATCTCGGCTTCTAGCACTTTTCCCCTTCAGGCCTTACAGACACATATAGTGGTCCTACCTAAGCCTGGAAAAGATCAAATGGACTGCTCGGGTTATAGACCTATTTCACTGATCAACCTGGACATTAAGTTGTTTGCCAGGCTGATAGCTAATAGGCTACGACCCCTAATACCTCATCTGATTCATGGTGACCAGTCTGGATTCGTCCCTGGTAGAGAACTGAGAGACAATGTGCTTAGGGTTATTACTCTGATTGAGCTGGCTCAACGCACAGGGACGCCCAGCTGCCTGGTTTCCATTGATGCAGAGAAGGCGTTCGACAGGGTCAATTGGGCGTTTTTGGAGCTGGTCCTCTGTCATGCCGGTCTGGGGTCTGGTATGATTGGGAGGATCATGTCCCTATACACTCTACCGACAGCAAGAGTAAGAGTGAATGGCATACTGTCGGACGCCTTCAGCATCCATAATGGTACCAGGCAGGGGTGTCCCCTGTCTCCATTACTCTATATATTAGCTATAGAACATCTTGCTAATGCTATTAGACAAAACCCTTCTATAATGGGGCTCCGAACCCGGACTGGTCACCATAAGATATCCTTATACGCGGACGACATGCTCCTATTCATCACTTCGCCAAAGATCTCGCTACCAAATGTACTCTCTGAAATCCGAATCTTTGGAGATCTTAGCAATTTTAAAATAAATACTTCTAAATCTGAAGTCTTAAATATCAATTTATCACGAAAGATGTTGCTTGAAAATTGAAAACTGTTTTTTCTTTTAAGGCATCATATTAATAATCTAGGAATCCAGATCCCCTCATGTCTCTCTAATCTTTATGAGCTAAACTATACCCCATTGTTACATCAGGTCTCGAGAGACCTTGCTTCCCCGACGTATGGCAAGCCCTCTTGGATGGGACGTATTAATGTACTTAAAATTCACATTCTCCCTAGGTTTCTACATGTAATGCAGGCAGTCCCCTTAGATATTCCTAAAGATGCCTTTAAATCAATTAGATCAATGTTCATTAGATACATATGGGGTCATAAGAAAGTCCCGCGCCTCCGGTATGCTTTGCTGTCAAAGAGTAAAATGAGGGGGGGATTGGGCCTACCCGACTTGGAATTGTACCATAGAGCAATAGCACTGTCCCATATAATAGACTGGTTTCACAGTCATGAAACGAAGCAATGGGTTAAACTGCAATCCCAGATAATAGATTTGGATGTCAGGGCTTTACCCTGGATCCCTGTGTGTCTTAGAAAGTCTTTAGTTGATATCCCCTTGCTGGTACGGAATGTATTGACAATTTGGGATGCATTGTTGTCAGGAGGGGGATCTCCTTTACTGTATTCATCTATTCCGAGCCCTCTCACTTCCATTTTTGATAATTTGAGCTTTGCAGCTGCAGTTAGAGCGAGTACATTTTTGGGCCTTAATAGAAGGGACTGGCCAATGATGGGAACTTTTTGGGTTAATGGGTCCCCTCCCCCCATCGGGGCTCTGCTATCTGCAGGCAGTAGCAGCCCCAACATCTCACAATGGTTACAATATCATCAATTATGTAGTTATGTTAAATCACTTTCACTCTCATCTCAGTTAATGAGGAATTGTACAGCCTTTGAGAGCCTATGTCTCAGTGAACATCGACCAGAACATGCCATCTCAAAAATTTATAAAATACTGTTGGATGTTTCTCCCAGTCAGTTTAATCATATCTGCTCACAATGGGAAGCAGACTTAGGCAAACAGTTTACATCTAGGGACTGGAAAAAGGCATTGGCACTGACGCATTGGACATCGAGGTCAAGTAAAGTACAGGAAAGGAATTATAGGCTCCTGATCCGATGGTTTCGTACCCCAGCTCAGATTTCAAAGTGGCAAGAGGGGGGCCTCGGACATATGCTGGAGATGTGGGAAAGAGGTAGGGGATTATTTACATATGTGGTGGGGGTGCGATAGCATTTCTCACCTATGGAGATTAGCTTTCGAGTGGTTGGAGGAAATGAACTCATGTCATATAGCCCACTCCCCAGTGATTGTGTTACACTCAATGTTTCCAGGTCCAATAAAAAACTCAAAGGGGTCTATACTTGGCCATTTGATGTCCTCAGTCAGATATCTGATAGCCAAAGATTGGAAAGTTGACGCCCAACTGGGGGCAGTAGACCTGGCTGAAGCCCTAAATGACACAATGAGGATGGAGGAATTAGTAATGTCGGCACAAAATAAGATGGGGAAGTTTTATAGTCAATGGGCAACTTGGTTGGAGTTCAGGGAGAGGCTCGGGGTAACGACTTTGATTGGAGACCGTGGGAAGCTGGTGGAGGATAATATGTAGTAGGATCTAAAGGCTGTGCATTTGGTCGAATCCAATTGGGCTGTGTTTTTTGTTTTTGTTTTTTGTTTTGTGATTGATGTGTGTGTGTGTGTGTGTGTGTGTTATGTTAGCTCTTAATTAAATTTGGGTCTGGAATATTTTCAGGACCACCAAGATTTTAGCTACTGAGAATACACCCAGTATTGTGGTGTTGCCATTGAGTTATATATGTACCGGCATGTTTTGGTGGCTGTACTGTTTTATATTATTGATTGTATATTTTTTCGACTCAAAATAAAAAATAAAGATTATTAAAATAAAAAAAAGGAAAAAACAGCATGGCCCCACCCCTCCTAAGCCTTTTTTAACTTGTTCCACATTCGGCTGAGCCTGGGAAACATAATTTCCAACATCGGTGTGTTCTGCAAGGGGAGTGGGGTGAAGTTATTTTTTTATTTTTTTAAAAAAGCAAAACACCCTTGTCCATATTTAGGACAAACCATCCCACATTTGTGCCAAGGAGGAGGTGGAAATAACCTAGATTGGAAGCCCCCAGATATCTACTTCACCCAGGAAGAATGAACAAAATGTTTTGTTTAAAAGAAAAAAAATTCCTCCTACTGCCAGCCACCATAATGCATACCTAATTATATGTTCCAACCATTGTAATCCTTTAAGTTTTCCTTTAGATCTTAGATAAAATCCCCCTCCCCCAACAATGTTCCACACCGCTACATTGCTGCCATGATACTGAAGTCAGGGGAGCCATGGAAAAGCATGTTTAAATCTAGAGCTGAGCCGCCCCAGTGGTCACTGATCTGGACAAATGAGTGTCTTTTATGTGGACAATTTTCATTGTTGCACTCAGTGGACCAATAGAAGCACTAGCAGCAAATTCAAAGTGTTTTTGTCAGGGATCCCTTCTCTATGTATCTTGCTGATGACTACAGGAAACCCTATCAAAAACTTCTGGGAATTTCCCACTGTGATTTCTAATTAGTCCATTGAACTGACCAATGAGAATCCTTCTTGCTGAGGACGTATATGGGCTTTTTTTTTTTTTTTATTTCAGATTTTGACCAGTTCCTAATAACAATATACTTTTATTTTATATTGCAAACCGAATGTTTAGAATTTAAGGTATCCAATGATGTGTTGGTCAAATTGTGGGTTGTAGGGTTCTGTTTGTAAGGAGTGCATCCAGTTTTGAACTTATTTTTTTTTATTTCAGGTAATGACAAATGAATAGAATGAAGGGCTATAGAGGCAAATTAAAGGGACTCCGAGCTCACCCAAAAAAAGAAAGTTGTACTCACCAGGGGCTTTCTCCAGCTCAGTGCTGGTCGGGAGGTCCCACGCCGGCGTCCTGGCTCCTCTCCTTCTCCCCGCTCCGGAATGGCTGACAGGCCGCAGCCCGGGCGACACTCGGCAGAGTGTCGGGCTGCTCCTTCCGCGTATGACGCGGCTGACGTCACACGCCGGCCGCCTCACGTCATCACGGCGGCCGCCGTGATGACGCAAGGCGGCCAGCGTGTGACGTCAGCCGCGTCATACGCGGAAGGAGCAGCCCGACACTCTGCCGAGTGTCGCCCGGGCTGCGGCATATCAGCCATTCCGGAGCGGGGAGAAGGAGAGGAGCCAGGACGCCGGCGTGGGACCTCCCGACCAGCACTGGGCTGGAGAAAGCCCCTGGTGAGTACAACTTTCTTTTTTTGGGTGAGCTCGGAGTCCCTTTAAGGTAGTCATGTGAACGTGTTGCACATTTTTGACAAACTGTGGCTTTCACAAATAGCCTCTATAGAGAAATGTAGGAAAGAAGTGATTTCTTTGAAAATGTAGAGCTTAGAATAAAATGCCTCATATCTAAATGGTTACATTTTAATGGTAAATTATCCAGGATCCAATTCCAGGTTTCATATACAGCAAGTCTTAGGACATTATCACTGAGCACTGGAAAAAGTAAGGCTTCTGAATATGTTCTTCTGAGAGGCATGATGTTTTCAGGGAAAATTGATGCTAAATACTCTTTATAAACAGGAAACTGTAAAGATATCATGAGTCGTAGGGGGCAATCAGTTTTCATCACACAAGTGTAGGCACTCAGCTTTTTATTTCATATTGTCAGCAAGATATGAATGCTGATTGAAAAGTAATACATCTGTTCCTGTTTCTTTTTCTGGGAGGTTTCCATAGGAATGCTACATTGGTGTTTGTGGACAGCATACATTGTGTCTGAACCTGCTGACTGCTGTATTATTTGGGGCTTTATCTCAGCAGCTAGAAGCACCTCATATGCATTGTCATGGTGGATAAAGATGTTCTGTTGAGATTACAGCAGATGTGTGTGATTGAATTTTGTATTTAAGTTGTGAAGAACTGTAATGAAACTCTTGAAATGTTATGGCAGTTATGAGGTAGCAATTCTCTCCAATGCTTGAAAAGTAGTCTAGCATCTGCCATGATGACAGTATGAGGTGGTTTCACTGGTGGTGAACACAGGAGTCCAGTTGCTGTATCAGACACATGGTACGCTGTTCACAAACAGTAAGAAAGCATTCCCATGTCTACTGACCTGTACGAGAAAAGGGGACATTGTCATGACTTTTAAATAAAACATTGCAGTTAGGAAACTTACTGTGAGACTAAGGCCCATCATAAGAATCCATTGCATTTGTTTTGATCTGCCCTGGCAGAAGTTACGGGACCTAGTACTGGCGATGGAGAAGGCTGAGGACAGCGGTGTGGGAACGATCCATGCACAAGGGGCTGGAGGAAGCCCCAGGTATCTATAAAACGTTTTTATTTTTAAACGTCTCTGGTTTCTTTTAAGGTAGCCATTAGTGTTGGGCGAACATCTAGATGTTCGGGTTCGGGCCGAACAGGCCGAACATGGCCGCGATGTTCGGGTGTTCGACCCGAACTCCGAACATAATGGAAGTCAATGGGGACCCGAACTTTTGTGGTTTGTAAAGCCTCCTTACATGCTACATACCCCAAATTTACAGGGTATGTGCACCTTGGGAGTGGGTACAAGAGGAAAAAAAATTTAGCAAAAAGAGCTTATAGTTTTTGAGAAAATCGATTTTAAAGTTTCAAAGGGAAAACTGTCTTTTAAATGCGGGAAATGTCTGTTTTCTTTGCACAGGTAACATGCTTTTTGTCGGCATGCAGTCATAAATGTAATACATATAAGAGGTTCCAGGAAAAGGGACCGGTAATGCTAATCCAGCAGCAGCACACGTGATGGAACAGGAGGAGGGTGGCGCAGGAGGAGAAGGCCACGCTTTGAGACACAACAACCCAGGCCTTGCATGAGGACAAGAAGCGTGCGGATAGCATGCTTTGTACCACCATGCAGTCATAAATGTAATAAAGATAAGTGGTTCAATAAACAGGGACCACGCGGCAACGCTAACCCAGCAGCAGCACACGTGATGGAACAGGAGGAGGCGCAGGAGGAGAAGGCCACGCTTTGTGAGACACAACAACCCAGGCCTTGCATGAGGACAAAAAGCGTGCGGATAGCATGCTTTGTACCGCCATGTAGTCATAAATGTAATAAAGATAAGAGGTTCAATAAACAGGGACCACGCGGCAACGCTAACCCAGCAGCAGCAGCAGCAGCAGCAGCAGCACACGTGATGGAACAGGAGGAGGCGCAGGAGGAGAAGGCCACGCTTTGTGAGACACAACAACCCAGGCCTTGCATGAGGACAAAAAGCGTGCGGATAGCATGCTTTGTACCGCCATGTAGTCATAAATGTAATAAAGATAAGAGGTTCCATAAACAGGGACCGGCAACGGTAACCCAGCAGCAGCAGCAGCAGCAGCAGCACACGTGATGGAACAGGAGGAGGCGCAGGAGGAGAAGGCCACGCTTTGTGAGACACAACAACCCAGGCCTTGCATGAGGACAAAAAGCGTGCGGATATAGCAGCAATGCTTTTTGCCGCCATGCAGTCATAAATGTAATACAGATGAGAGGTTCAATAAACAGGGACCGGAAACGCTAAACCATCCCAGATGTTCATCGGTCATGTTACTTGGTTGGGGTCCAGGAGTGTTGCGTAGTCGTTTCCAATCCAGGATTGATTCATTTTAATTTGAGTCAGACGGTCTGCATTTTCTGTGGAGAGGCGGATACGCCGATCTGTGATGATGCCTCCGGCAGCACTGAAACAGCGTTCCGACATAACGCTGGCTGCCGGGCAAGCCAGCACCTCTATTGCGTACATTGCCAGTTCGTGCCAGGTGTCTAGCTTCATGCCCGGTTTCAGGTCCAGCGGTGCCAGCCACAAATCCGTCTGTTCCTTTATTCCCCTCCAAATTTCCTCCCCTGTGTGCTGCTTATCCCCAAGGCAGATCAGCTTCAGCAACGCTTGCTGACGCATGCCAACAGCTGTGCTGCACTGCTTCCACGATCCTACTGCTGCTGGTGCTGGGTTAGCATTTCCGGATGAGGTACAGCTTTGAGATGCGTTGGAGGAGAAGGAGTCAGAGAGGTAGGTACTGCTGTTGTTATCCAGCTGTTTGCGGCGTGGGCAACACCCGCGCCGTAGCAGGTGAGGAATCGCTGCCAGGCTCCACAAGGTTCACCCAGTGCGCGGTAAGGGAGATGTATCGACCCTGGCCGAACGCACTCGTCCAGGTGTCAGTGGTGAGGTGAACCTTGCAGGCAACGGCATTCTTCAAGCTTCGGGTTATTTAGCTGACCACGTGCTCATGCAACTCAGGCACTGCAGAGCGCGCAAAGTGGTAGCGGCTGGGAACCACGTAAAGTGGGATGGCCACTGACATCATGCCCTTGAAGCTGTTTGTCTCCACCACTCGATATGGCAGCATTTCGCAGGCCAGAAGCTTGGCTATGCTGGCTGGCTGTTACTGCCACGGCCCGGGGGTCATTTGCTGGCAATTTCCTCTTGTGCTCAAACATCTCAGAGAGAGACAACTCAACCGTAGCGCTGCACACCGAAGGGCTGTTGGTTGTTGTGTTTGATGAACACTGGGAGACCTCAAGAGCACTAGTCCGGAAAGTGACAGTGTCAGCATCGTCTGATGTTTGTGAATGTTGTGAACCACGCAATGGCTGGGCTACTGCTGCTGCTGAGGCGGGTCTGGTGGTGAGTCTGGTGAACCCAAGGGAGGCAGTGTTGCTGGTGGTACCCTGTCCTGCCGCGTTTGCCCACAGAGTGGGATGTTTGGATAGAATGTGGCGGCTCATGCTGGTGGTGGAGAGGTTGTTAATACTTTTCCCCCTGCTCAGGCGGGTCTTGCACACCTTGCAAATCGCCATGGTAACATCCTCAGTGCAGTCTTCAAAGAAAGCCCAGACTTTAACTGGCTGAGGACTCGGACCTCGTGCGTGATGTGCTGGTGCTGCTTAACCCACTGCTGGACGCTTGAGAGGTCATCCAAGTAATTATCTGGTCCTGTTCTTTTGGATCTGTGAGGGTTGTTGTCCTGGACAACATGGGCAGTATTGAGTGGGTTTTCTTGGGTGCTCCCCTGTGGCCTGTACGTGAACCGTCAGGGGAAACACCTCTTCCCTTGCCCCTCCCTCTTTCACCGGATTTCTTCCTCATTTCACTTATCCTTAAAGTACACGCTGACTGGCAGCAGTACAGTGGCAGTACAGAAATGCTATACAGTGGTGGGTGAGCGGTGTACCACTATTGTCAGCAGTGACACAGAGCACAATGCTATACAGTGGCGGGTGAGCGGTGTACTACTGTTCCCAGCAGACACAGAGTGGAAGTAAACACAATGCTATATAGTGTGGCTGAGCCGTGTACACAGAGTGGCATTAAACACAATGCTATATAGTCTGCTATATAGTCACCCCGAACAGGGTGATGTTCTGCAGAACCCGAACAGTGGCAAACACTGTTCGCCCAACACTACTGGGAGGGAACGCAGATTTTAGTACCTAAACACACGATACAACATGTTTTCCGGGGTCGGACTCTGAGGCACATACAGATGGTCCCGATCATCATCCTCATCATACAACTCTTCTCCTGAGTCTGACCCACCCACCACCTCTGCCACCCCAACATCCCCAGACACAGACCCCTCATCGTCCTCAACATTAACTTGGGATGCTGGCCTGAGCCAGACCTCCTCCTCCACATCAGGCCCCATCATCTCCTCAATGGCAGCCCTCATTAATCGCTCTGGCGACGGACTGATGGACACAACGTTCTCCTCCGGGGAGGGCTGCTGCTGACCACTGGCTGCTGGGGTGGATGTTATAGCTTGCGTGGGGCGTTGGCTGTTGCTGTTGTTGGGAGTGCTGCTCACAGCGGAGGTCTCTGGGGAACTCATGTTGAGCTCATATAGTGGTTGACGGTGAGTGGAGTATTACTGATCCCAGCAATATACACACTGACTGGCAGAGTACGCAATGCTATATAGTGTGGCTGAGCGGTGTACACAGAGTGGCAGTAAACACAATGCTATATAGTCTGGCTGAGCGAGCGGTGTACTACTGTTCCCAGCAGAATCAGAGTGGCAGTAAACAATGGTATATAGTCTGGCTGAGCGGTGTACACAGAGTGTCAGTAAACAATGGTATATAGTCTGGCTGAGCGAGCGGTGTACTACTGTTCCCAGCAGAATCAGAGTGGCAGTAAACAATGGTATATAGTCTGGCTGAGCGGTGTACACAGAGTGTCAGTAAACAATGGTATATAGTCTGGCTGAGCGGTGTACACACAATGCTATATAGTCTGCTATATAGTGTCAGTAAACAATGGTATATAGTCTGGCTGAGCGAGCGGTGTACTACTGTTCCCAGCAGAATCAGAGTGGCAGTAAACAATGGTATATAGTCTGGCTGAGCGGTGTACACAGAGTGTCAGTAAACAATGGTATATAGTCTGGCTGAGCGGTGTACACACAATGCTATATAGTCTGCTATATAGTGTCAGTAAACAATGGTATATAGTCTGGCTGAGCGAGCGGTGTACTACTGTTCCCAGCAGAATCAGAGTGGCAGTAAACAATGGTATATAGTCTGGCTGAGCGGTGTACACAGAGTGTCAGTAAACAATGGTATATAGTCTGGCTGAGCGGTGTACACAGAGTGTCAGTAAACAATGGTATATAGTCTGGCTGAGCGGTGTACACAGAGTGTCAGTAAACAATGGTATATAGTCTGGCTGAGCGGTGTACACAGAGTGGCAGTAAACACAATGCTATATACTCTGGCTGAGCGAGCGGTGTACTACTGTTCCCAGCAGACACAGAACAGTAAACAGAATGCTATATAGTGTGGCTGAGCGAGCGGTGTACCACTATTCCCAGCAGACACAGAACAGTAAACAGAATGCTATATAGTGTGGCTGAGCGAGCGGTGTACCACTATTCCCAGCAGACACAGAACAGTAAACAGAATGCTATATAGTGTGGCTGAGCGAGCGGTGTACCACTATTCCCAGCAGACACAGAACAGTGAACAGAATGCTATATAGTGTGGCTGAGCGAGCGGTGTACCACTATTCCCAGCAGACACAGAACAGTGAACAGAATGCTATATAGTGTGGCTGAGCGAGCGGTGTACCACTATTCCCAGCAGACACAGAACAGTGAACAGAATGCTATATAGTGTGGATGAGCGAGCGGTGTACCACTATTCCCAGCAGACACAGAACAGTAAACAGAATGCTATATAGTGTGGCTGAGCGAGCGGTGTACCACTATTCCCAGCAGACACAGAACAGTGAACAGAATGCTATATAGTGTGGCTGAGCGAGCGGTGTACCACTATTCCCAGCAGACACAGAGTGGCAGTAAACAGAATGCTATATAGTGTGGCTGAGCGAGGTACACAGAGTGGCAGTAAACAGAATGCTATATAGTGTGGCTGAGCAAGCGGTGTACTACTATTCCCAGCAGACACAGAGTGGCAGTAAACAGAATGCTATATAGTGTGGCTGAGCGAGGTACACAGAGTGGCAGTAAACAGAATGCTATATAGTGTGGCTGAGCAAGCGGTGTACTACTGTTCCCAGCAGTGACACAATGACAGGGGGGACCCTGGCTAGCGTGGCTGGAGCGCGAACTACCCTGCCTGCCTACCCAAAGCTAAACCCACAGACAAATGGCGGAGATATGACGTGGTTCGGGTATTTATTTACCCGAACCACGTGACAGTTCGGCCAATCAGAGCGCGTTCGGGTCCGAACCACGTGACCCGTTCGGCCAATCACAGCGCTAGCCGAACGTTCGGGGAACGTTCGGCCATGCGCTCTTAGTTCGGCCATATGGCCGAACGGTTTGGCCGAGCACCGTCAGGTGTTCGGCCGAACTCGAACATCACCCGAACAGGGTGATGTTCTGCAGAACCCGAACAGTGGCGAACACTGTTCGCCCAACACTAGTAGCCATACACGATTCAATTTCATGATTTATTTTTTATACGATTTTGGTCTATTAGATTATTTTAGCAAACCTACCACCATTCAATTTTCAAAGCAATCAACTTGATTTTTTCAAAGACATCCAATCAGACTTTTATGGAAGAAACTGAATAATCGGTTCTTTATTTTATTGATCGAAAAAATAAGCATTACTGTTTTGTTTACATACATTTAGTGGCCTTAGCATTAGTTTACTGTATCCACCGTAACCTTGCCTTAAGTTCTTTTTCCTTGTACACTACCTTGTTTTTATTGTGTTTGCCCTTTACTACCTTCTTGTTTATGTTTAAATTTAGTACTACTCAGAAAATAAGTGTCTTTCCTGTTTGTTTTTCATTGACCTTTTTTTTTTTTTTTACTTTACACAGATCATGCTGTCCTAGTTCCATCATCTTCTCTGAAATGCGTATAGAGAGCTGGCTCATCATGATATACTCTGGCAGCTAGCTTCTAGCATCCACAGTAAGCAATGATGAAAAGGGGCTTTCTAAAGAATTTAAGAGTATTCCAATGCAGAATGGCACACCATTTGTGTTGTCTTATATTTTGATAGTGTTAAATGAATAATTTACCTACATCAACCCAATCCTTGTGTTTATCTGGCCATAGATTTAAATAATCTTCTTCACCTAGCCTATACATGGCCTATAATTGCAATTTCTAGGAACAATCTTCTGGCTCACCATGAACTAACTGGGTTCCCTGTAAGATAGGGAAAAAATCAACAAGTGACAATAAACATTTCTGTCACTTACACCTTCTCAATGTTTTCACTTGCACCCTGGACAACAAAAAACAGCCTTATATCCCACACTCCACACTGAGCTGCATCCTTATCTTGTCCTTCCTAAATTATTGAACCTGCCTTTCCTGAAGCTAAAATTAAAGAAAAGACTCAAGCTTTCATGCCATGACCTTCCACAATCATTTACATAAATAAATAAATATATATATATATAATCATACTAATTCCTAATGTGCTGTGGCTCAATGGGCACAGAGTAACTGTGAATGACCTTTAGTACACACACCCAACTTATCTTCCAACAGACTAGTTTTGAAGATAGTTGGACAGATTGTTGGTAGGTGTGTATGAACCTTAACTACCTGCGGCCCGCCGCAGTATAAATCTACGGCGGGCAGGGGGCGCTGCAGTTCTGACCGGACGTAAACTCTACGTCCCATTCACTGCGCGCCCCTGCCCGTCGCCGCTCTGTCTCCGCAGAAATGTGCTGCCCTGCCGCCTCTATGACGGCAGAGCACTGTGAGCCGGACAGGAGACGTTTTCATTGGCTCCTGGCCCTGTCATTCATGTAAGCCGTTCCCATTGGCTTACATGGAGTGACAGGGTCAGGAGCCAATGAAAACGGCTCCTGACCGGCGCACAGCGCTCTGCCATCATACCGATGGCCGAGAGAGCAGCCTGCGGCGGGGACAGAGCAGCGTGACCGTCGGGAGTGGCGGATTTTTGCGTTGATTCGTCAGGAAGCGGTGGTTTACTGGACCAGCACCCTCTGGTCCTTAAGGGGGCAGAGGGTGCTGGTCCCAAAGTGGTTAAAGGAATCATCAGGCAAAAAATAAGCGTTTACTCACAAGGAGCTTTCTCCAGCCCCTTGCAAAAGGAGTGTCCCACGCCGACCGCTCTGCTCTCTGCCACCATCCCGGGAACCCCGCACAGTGCAGAGGACAACCTTGAGGTCATCCTTACTGCGCCTGCGTGAAGCGCAGTAAAGACGACCTCCAGGTCATCCTCTGCACCATGCAGGGAGCTCGGGATGGCCGCAGAGAGCAGAGCGGTCGGCGTGGGACAGTCCTTCTGCAAGGGGCTGGAGAAAGCTCCATGTGAGTATCGCTGATTTTTTTTTTTTTTGCCTGATGATTCCTTTGACTAAGTTATAAAAATGCCTTATACTCTGAGTATTTTATAAATGTTTTTACTGTATGTGAAATGAAATCTATCTGCAGGTTAGAAAACTAAAGCTAAACTTCAATTAATCTTTTCTCCTGAGTCTTCTCATAGTTGATGTTTTCCCATCTTATTATCAATGAAATGCCTTATAAGCCACCAGCAAGCAAGAAAATACTTGAAAATTTTGAAAGTACTTTCTCACCTACTTTTTCAATTGAAAAGTGCTGAAAGATTATTTTGAAGAGAAGATGAAAAATTATCTCCTAGGAGAAAAAGTTAATAGAATAAAGGCCTAAGTGGTTAAATAGTATCTCTTGTATTATATTGTTAAAGTGATTTTTTTTAATGTTATAATATATATCAGTGCTGTGTGAACCATCTTGTGATTCAATGTATTAAAAATTGTTTTATTTTTCAATTTGCAGCCCGCTATGAGTATGTAAAATTGCTTGAAGACTCAAAAAGCATTTCTTTGCCGCCATGTAATCTACCTGTAGTGCTTATATTGTGAACTTTTTCTAATACAGATAGCTCCATAAGGGCTTATTCACACAGCTTTTTTTAAGTGCCAGGGATTTTCAAAATTGCCCTAAAAGCGCTTGTGCAATGATTCCCTATGAGAGTGTTCACATCTGAGCGGTTTGATTCCAATCCGCTCACTAAAGCATTGCCTGTACCATTTTTGGGCAATTGGCCTCAATGGCAGGTATAGGGAAATCGCAGAGCGCTTGAAAAAGCTATTTGTATTTACTGACGTCAGGAAGTGAACAAACAGAACCGCTCTGCCAAAGCACTTAGAAAATCACCTTATACAAAATTGAAGAGCACAGGTAAGCGCCGGGAGGGGAAAAAAATTGTGCAAAAAATCGAAAACTGCCGGCATCAGCGATTTCGATTTTAGATGTGAACAATAAGTAAGCAGGTGCGCTGAACAGAGACTGATGCTGACACTTGTGCTCATGCAAGTACGTATACTACTCCCTTTAGACCTACCATGCGCAGCTATGGGGGTTAGGATGCACATTGTTCAGAAATGCAGCAGGCTGATTTTTTTTTTTTTTTTTTTTTTGCTCACATGCAAATCGGAAGCAGTCTATTGATTTCAATAGGTTGCGATTCTGCTTCCAAATTCATATGTGAGAAATTGCTTTCACTCACCTCTAGTGGAAACAGGCCCTAAAAGCTGAAGAAATCCTTTGTCAAAATCTTTGTATGTAGATCTTTAATTGGAGGTTTTCTTTCCTGAAACAGCTGATTTTCACTTTAATTACATTTTAAGGCCTATGTGAAATAACCCTGAATACAACTATTTTCTTTGGCCCTGAAGATACTGTGAGAATGCAGGATGCAATGAACAATGTATAGGGAGTCTTTAAGTCAGGTTAACATATGAAAAGTGATCTGTAGGTAATCTATATGTTGTATAGTTTTATTTTGCAACTTAGCAGGGCCTTTGATTGCAAGGAGTTGGATGTCCATTCTGTCTCACTTTGGTGAGTGTATAAATGATACTTTATTTTGTTTCTGATGCTGTATTTTCATTAAATGGAGCCAGAGAACACAGGCAGTATTGATATTTATAAAATATCTGTCTGTTTGACGAAATTACCTGTGAAATCCAATAAAAAAGATAAACTAGTCACCAGTGAGTGATTGCGTGCCTCTAACCCTACAATATACATTGAAAAAAGATGTTTACCCACTTGTTTGAAAGTATAATTCCAGAAGAGGAGCACTTACACCTACACAAAAAGATAAATGCAGTCACTGCCTCAAGTTTACTTGTAAATCTAACAAGGAAGCAGATGCTTATTAAGAGTATAATTTAGATCTAACCAGGCTACCTGTTTGGGAAAATGTTTAAGCAGTACCCAACCTCCAGTGTGCCTTTAGTTTGTAGATTTCAAAATGTGGGAGATCTGATAACTGTGAGAATGTACAAGGAAATAATTAGATAAGCTATTTTAGAAGGTTATACTGTATGTCACACAGCACACCAGTAAACTGTGTAAGAAAATAAAAACTTTATAGAAATACATTAACCACAACTGAGGGGTTTTACCCCTTGAGCACCAGAGCAATTTTCACCTTTCAGCGCTCCTTCCATTCATTCGTCTATAACTTTACCATTACTTATCACAATGAAATGAACTATATCTTGTTTTTTTTCGCCACCAATTAGGCTTTCTTTAGGTGGGACATTATGCCAAGAATTATTTTATTCTAAATGTGTTTTAATGGGAAAATAGGAAAAAATGTGGGAAAAAATTCATTATTTTTCAGTTTTTGGCTATTATAGTTTTTAAAAAAAGGATGCTACTGTAATTAAAACCCATGAAATTTATTTGCCCATTTGTCCCAGTTATAAAACCATTTAAATTATGTCCCTATCACAATCTTTGGCGCCAATATTTTATTTGGAAATAAAGATGCATTTTTTTCAGTTTTGCGTCCATCCCTAATTACAAGCCCATAGTTTATAAAGTAACAGTGTTATACCCTCTTGACATAAATATTTAAAAAGTTCAGTCCCTAAGGTAACTATTTATGTATTTTTTTTAATTGTAATTTTTTTTTTAATTACAAAAAAAAAAATTTGGGGAGTGTGGGAGGTAATGAGTTAATTTTTAGTGTAAAACTAATATATTTGTATATGAAAAATGCTTTAGGGTGTAGTTTTACTATTTGACCACAAGATGGCCACAGTAACTTTTTGTTTATGCGACCGGCAAGCGTAGGAAGTACGCTTGCAGGAAGTGTTATGAGGCTGGGAAACTTTTTTTTTTTTCATAATGATCGCGCTGCTTCTCATAGAAGCAGCCGATCATTGTGGGGAGCTTAGATCAACGAACGGGAATGGTTTTTCCCGTTCATTGATCTCCAGGTGAGTGGGCGGCGGCGTGCATGAGTGCAGGGGCACGCACATGAGCGAGCGGGAGCGCGGACAGCGGCGGGAGGTGCGGATATCTCCATCCCTGGTGTTGACAGGGTGGAAAAAGGAACGGAGATATCCACACCGCTGGTGATAATGTGGCTAAAGCTTAAAATGAGCTGTGAAACAATTCAAACTGGTTCTAACATAATGATCAAGTGAACTAAGCAATACATGAAGCACCAATGTGCAGGAAGAGGGATAGGAAATGGTAAAGGGGGGGGGGGGAGTCTAAAAAGATGGAACACTCGCTCATCTCACAAACTAGACTTGAATAGAGTTAATACAGTTAATTCAGATAACTAAATTTTTACATTGACGGCTGCATAAAATGGAGACATCATTTTTACTAACATCGTATATACTAATATGCAGTAGTAATATGTATGATGTGGACATACAGAGGACAGATAAACTGCACATTTAAGCTCTTTCTCATGGCAAAATGTCAGCTTCGACTTTCTCTTCAGAAATCAAATTGAACAGGTTTCTTGCATGAGAATTCTCTTATGCCAAAACTTGGAACAGTGTGTTTGTGTGCCAAAGAAACAGTATTAAATAAGGATAAAGAAAAATGTAAAAAAAAAAAAAAACCTACAAAAGCGTGCAGAAAAGAAGAGAACTTGGAACTATGGAGCTGCAAAATTTAGCTACAGGTCATGCATAAATGTCATAATGGGATGTTTATCATTGGCTGGTCTGTTTCTTCTGTAGGCTAGAATTGGAAGCAGAAATTATACTGTAATAATGGTTATCCAATCCAAGACTTAGAGATGATCTAATCAAATCAAATACATGCCTCTCTAGATTAATTATATGGACATTTCACTATGGCTGCTCTGAAGTGATAGGACTATCAGTGGGAAGCCATATACTGTAAATACTACCCTGGTATTTTTGACTTCCCTCTCTCCATGTAGCTTAATTCCCCCTGAAACTAACTCTCATAAGTGACAAATGCCACCCCATTCCTAAACCTAGCACAACCTGCTCCCTCTCCAATCTGACTACTAATCCCCCATTGCCTAACCCTACACCTCTGGTTGACTAAGTGGGAGGAAAACATAACTAGCAATAAGCCCATTACCCAGATAAAGTTTGTTTGGGAACTGTAAAGCATTTAAGACTGTTGTCATAGACCTGAGACAATAAATGTAATTATACATTTTTAGCATTTAAACAAAGCTAAGACTGTAGAAGTCCAGGGAGGTCCTATTTAGGATTAGGACTATAGAAACAGTTGATTATCTCATGGGTTGATTTTCACTTCAGGTTTCCTTTAATATTTCAGTTTTGTCTAGAGTTCAACTTCAAATTATTTTAAATTCTGTTGGTATTAAGGCAGTAAACTACATTTCAATCAACCCTAACAAAGCGTCCAGAAGTAGTCATTAAAATAGTTTATGTCCCTCTCGCGTAAGCTGGAAATGCAATTTACCATATTTTTTAGTTATGTTCATTTGCTATGATGGATTAAAAATAATCTATAAATAATTGTATGGAGATCAGCAAGTCTTCACATGGGTTGCTCGATATAACGGCAGCACTATTTATGACCAGTCAGTGTTTCGTTCAATTATGAAGTGCTGACTGGTTCTAAGCTCAATATATTATTCTACATATCATGTATAATTAAAGCTACACGTTTACAGCAGAACTGTTATCTCTGTGGCCAGGTAATCCTGGGCCAATGTCAGAAATTCTAGAATGTTGTGCCACCACATCAGCTCACTGCTGGCAATCCTTACACTATTATAGCTCAATGATTAATGGAAACCTAAAAGGAGAAACTATGGATGGCACCAATACACACTGACTTTTTATAAAACTCCTTGGCTGGCTGTTAAGCTCAACACACACCATACAATCTTGGTTGTACAGATTTACCAAATCTATGTAGTATAAGGGCCAACAGATTGAAAATACCTTGAATGATTGATTGGATAAGCTCTTATACTACATGAAAGTGGTAAGATTGAACAACCAAGATTGCATGGTGTGTGTTGAGCCTTATGCTGATCTCATACATGTAATACTTTCTTATTATCTGCTAAGGGTGCCTATACACATCAGGTGCTCTGGCTCCTCCCTTATCTTATGCTGGGAATACACAAGGAGGTTTTTTTTGGCAGATAGATGGCTCGATACATAATTTCTGACACTTCCGATCTGATTTTGATCGTTTTTCTGATCGATTATCTCATGGAAGTGAATGGAAATCAATTGGAAAAAACGATTGGAAAATCGTTTGGCCAGTAAATCTGCTGAAAAAACTCATTGTGTATTCTCAGCATTACAGTGCTTATTGCCAGCATGACAGTCAAGCATCCTGCATTGTTTCATTGATTAAGTTGAGTAAATTTTAATAATGGAAGCAGGAAAAAAGGGCGCTGGCGGCTAGTGAACGAAAAGGGCGCCGCCATAGTCTCTAATGCAATTATCGTTAATACAGCGAAAAAAGCAGAGAAAAGGGTGCCTGTTAAATATTGTTAACATTAGAACGTTCAAGTTTTTGAAGCATGTTATCGTTTTAGTTATAGTTTTTGTCATATTATTTCGTTTCTATGTACAGATTTTACGTTCGCAAAGATATTATCGTTTCTATGTGTAAAAGGGTGTTTCTGCAGAGGGAGTGGTTAGGGTTAGGCACCACCAGGGGGGTGGTTAGGGTTGGGCACTACCAGGCAGGTTAGGGTTAGGCACCACCGGGGGCGGGGGGGGGGGGGGGGTTAGGTTTAGGCACCATCAGGTGAGTAGTTCTGTGTGAGAGTAGGGTTGAGTTAAGCTGTATTGTTAAATTATGTTACGATTTTTTAACGTTAATATATTTTCGTTCTCAACGCCGTCTGTTTTAAAACAGTATTTATCATTAACCAATTTCGTTAACTGTTTATCGTTATTGAGATTTCGTTATCCACCAGTGCCATTTCAATATCCAGTCGGGCCCTTTTTTCCTGGCACCCTTTTTTTCATGCACGCCTATTAATAATATAGCGAAATACCAGTGGTGTATAGAAGTAAAGTGATGGGCAGAATGTATGTTCTTGGACCAGATGTGCTTCCAACTGCATGTCAGCTTGTTTCCTCTGATTGCTGGATTCAGCTAGTGGGCAGATCAATCATGTGGAGCCATGTAACAAAACAATTTTTATGACATATATATTGCATTTTGCCTTGTATTTGTATTTATATGTTTTCACATCTCTGTAGCCTGAAGCATTTAATTAGTGATTGATTATTTTATCTTAAACAGCAGTTTACAGAGTATATGGTATTTCCACTAACGGTCCCTCAGAAGGTCCACAATCTAATGCCTACCATAAACATTTATCCGTCGTTGTCTTAACGCCCCATTTCCACTGACTGCGAAATCGCAATGCAAATTTTCACATGAACATTGAGACCAATGCAGTTTAATGGAGTTGTTTCCATTTAATGTATTTTTCCAAATTCATTGCAATATGGGGAAAAAATATGACTGCATGCTGCAGATTTCCCGCACAACGCACAGCCTGACATGCAAATCGTGATAGTGAAATTCAATGGTTGCACGTGCTTTTTCCTGCTTCCTCTATAGACCCAATGATGTCATGATACTATGGAGATTAAAAATCTTATGTGAAAATTTGAATAAAAAATGCAAACGTTTCCCAAATCGCTTTATATTTGCATATGCAAATTCGGTTGCAAAACTCAAAGTTTACTAGTGGAAATAAGCCCTAAAGCTAATTAGGGGGAAGCCAATGTACTGATGTGTATGTTTATGGAGAAAACAACTACTTGAATCAGCATTTTTGAGAACTTGCCTCACCTATTGTTGAGTTGAGTTCTGCTGTATTAACAATTTGCACACCCCAAGACTTGCTCATAACTACTTGTGTTGTAAACTCTAGAAATGCTTATTTATATGATCTTATTAGACAGTCTTTCCCTTTTAGAACTCTTCATAAGATGCTCCACAGTGTTATATTTTTTCTTAAAATGTGTTTTTATTATCCTTCTTCATCATACAGATTGCTGTTTGAGAGCAGCTGTAGCTGCTTATCGGTGGAGCTGTTTTGTATATCCTGCTTGCTACAGAATTGCTTGGAACTAAATCAGCAGAATGGTGAGAGGCTGCGGTCAACTTTAAATATAATTGCAGTATTGGGTCAACAGACTGAGAGAATGCCCCATTCCTGGGACTGAAACTGTGTAGGGCTGTTTCACGCTAGGCTTGCAAAAGACACAAATGAAACTGAGAGCCCAATATGGTGTAGTATTTCATATCAATATCAATGTTGGTGTTGTATAAGAAATATAGTTAATACACTCACAAACATGGGCCGCTGCAAAGGCAACCACTGGAAAGGCAGGTGGGAAGAATTATGACCTGACCCCACTTAGCTAATAAGTGGGGTCAGGCGCCCAAGTTATATATTTTTTTATCAAAGTTGCATAGGTGTGGAACAAAAATAAAAAATTAAAACTATAATAAATAAAGGAGGTCTCTTACCTCCAAAGAAGACTCACTGGATGGAAAAAGGCGGACAGAAGCCTCAGAATCAGCTCATTAGCATGCGAAACCAGGAAGTGCCAGAGCTAATCATCTAAACCAGTAGTTCTCAACACGTGGTTCGAGACCACAGTCGGGGGTACGCAGCGCAATCAGCTGTGCTGGATTCAGTGGCGTAGGGGATAGCAGGCATAGTGAGCTCAGAGCCACAAGGAAGCCTGTCAGTCCTAGCTGCCTGTGTACTTTTGTGTAACTTTTTTTTCTGAAGTGCAGCCACTAGGCTGCAATTTCCATAAGTAAAAAAAAAAGATTGTTATAGAGAAGCAGGCAGACAGGTGAAAGGGACTATGTCACCTTCCGTCTCTCTGAGATCTGTGTACCCAGCCGATAATTAGTTTATAGTTCTGGCTGGGAACAGAATAACACTGCACAGAACGTCGCTCTGCCCCATCCCCTCCACAGCAGAGTCTGGATGGAATTGCAGAGGGGAATACAGCCAGAGAGGGAGAGAGTCTCATTACTGGGAGAGGCCCCTCCCCCCCAGTGCACAGCATTGGGTAGAGCTGCACCAGCCCGCGTGGTTTGAATTAGCCAGGAGAGATATGTCTCTGCTCCAGAAGGTAGTATACCTCCTCCACGGACTGCAATTGTCTGCAGGTATCCTGATATCTCTCCCACATTTATCTCAGTCCCTTCTGTCAGCCTGTCCTGCAGACACTGTCTTTCCCCCTCCCCTCTGTGCAAGCACTGTCCTATCTCCCTCTCCCAGCACTGGGCTGAGCCTGCACCAGCTGTCAGCTCTTCTCGTGTAGTTCACCTATCTCCACTCTTTTGCACACTTTTTATCCTTCGTCCCTCTCTGTATTTATAGCTTGCACTAGCAGGTTGTGCAGTTTATTGTACTCCTGGTTTATGGTGATAGTATTTGCACTCTACTGTATTTATGACTATTGTATGCAGTTATTGTCACTCAATTGCAGTATTCCTATTAATTTAACATATCTTTCTGTTTGATCACTGGATTACCTGCCTTGCATTTATTTATTAGATGCTTCTATATATTGCATACTCCCCCTCCCATCTCATCTGCTTACCTCTCATCTCCTCTGCCTAAAGTCTGGTAAACTCCATGCGATTTCCTGTCAAATTTTGTGTTAATCTCTCTCTTAATGAGCACGCACTATGCTGCAGTAGTGCAGCGTAGCATGCGCTAGTAACATACGCGCGCTCCTCTCCGTGTAACTTTCGCCCGCTACGCTCGTCCTTGGGGTACTTGGCTGGAACTGAATTGCAATAGCGGGTACTTGGAACAAAAAAGCTGAGAAACCCTGATCTAAACCATCTACATTTAAGCCGGCAAGACGAGCAGCCGTGCTTGATCTATGCGCCGCCGCTCTGCACGGCTGGTAATAAGGTAAGAACCTTTCATACATTTTGCTAACCCCCCCTACTCGCAGATATGACATGCTGACCCAGTATGTGGCTTACACTCTGTAGCAGCCTTGCAATAGGAGGTAACCTAAACACTAATACCCAGCACAGCAATGTGGTATTTACCTATAGCATAATCCCTTATATATTCCCCAAACTATGCATGTGCAAAGAGTAATGTTATTCCTACCACTAAGGAGGCAATTGCTAGTGGCTACAAACATATTTTAAACACACATGTGAACTGCTTTTTATTATTATTATTGTGTTTTTTTTGTTGTTGTTTTCCCCCCCCCTCATTTGCAACAAGTACTGCAGCAATGTAGGATTCATACAGTAAATACCGGCTATTAGGTTCCATACATTATCATAACCTGCTACTATATAACATCGCTGTGTCACTATTTTTAAACTGTCCTTTGTATTGAATATATTATTATTACCAGTTTAATTTATAGATTAGACTAAACGTATCTCAGTATTATAATTATAGCGTGGTTACATGTAGGAAAAAGGTTGTTTTAATCCTGCTGTGTAGAGTCATGTTATACTTGATCTGATTTTAGGTTATCTGTCTTATTGACCTGAGGAAGCGGGCTGTGTCCCGTGAAACGCGTTGTCTTCAGTATAAACGTTTTTATTATAATAAAGACTCATTTTTCCATCCAGTGAGTCTTCTTTGGAGGTAAGAGACCTCCTTTATTTATTATAATTTTAATTTTTTATTTTTGTTCCACACCTATGCAACTTTGATAAAAATATATATAAAACTATATATAACCAACGTGCTTTTTCTGTATAACCCACACCTCACTGATGTGTTATCCTCACCACCGGGACAGCGTAGCCTACCGGTGGACAGGACCCAAGGAGGAGAGCGACCACCTGGTTCCAGAGTGTCCGGGCAACCGAGCAGAAACGTTTTTTTTCTGCATGCGCATACGGTGGTTGCAGGACTGCAACCTACTTTTGCGAGTATAAATTATTCACATATTAATTCCGTAACCATTATTCTACAATACTGCACCATAAGGGCTCCCGGTCTCACCTTCTACATAGGTCAAGGACAACCCTCTCCTGGTGAAAGGACAACCCGAGACCAACACAAACATACTAGGTAATAATCTTATTTAAAACTGCTGCGCTGCCCTTACTGATAACAACAATTCTTTTCCAGTTTGTCAATAACACAACTTTATATAAAATCAACTGAGTCCCATCCAGTTCCTCTAAGTGCGCTGTGGTCTCTCCTGTATAGAGTATACACAATCTTCTGGTGCTATGCACTCCACTGCGCGCTCAGTGATGACCTGTGTAAAAACGACTTCACATAGCGTAATACTGCATAATCAAAAAGTATAACACACTCCTCAGTGCAGGTGATAAGGTGCTCACACGTGATCCCAGCTCCCCTATAGGTTGAAAGGCTCACCAGATAGTTTCCACCGAATCACAGGTGGTAATCTCACATCAGCACATATGTATCACTTAGACCTTCAGTGACCATATCCAATTCTGATAAAAAGCAGCCTTTAATAAAACACATACAAATACATCATCGCGCAGTATGTCAGTTCCAACATAAAAACACACTGCGCCTCTCGCGCACTCAGAACACTTACAAGATCCCTCTGGGGGATAGAGTAGCTTGTCACAGCGGTAAGTCCCTCGGTTCCAGACGCTTGAGAACTTATTCCAGCCGTTCGCGGCGTCCCGCACTGCCGGCTCCCGCGCCTCCGGACTTCCGCAACTCCAACCACGTGACCTGCGTCAGGCGTACTGGCTCCGCCCTACGCGTTTCGTCACCAGGACTCGTCTGGGGCTAGCGTTGCCAGTACGCCAGCCGCAGATATACCGCTCACCGCCCGCCCCTCCCCTCCGCTTTTTCCAACGGTCTCACCGCCATCACATGCCTTACAATGAATAGCATTAAACACTCTACCAGTTCCCATCCCTTGTACCTTGTGAACATTAATCCCTACCAGAACATCACATTACTATAGTCCTAAAACTCACTTCAAAGAAACGGACAGAAATGGGTATATCCCTGTGTCCAGTTGCCACCATGAGAGATGGCTTAAAAATATCCCTAAGGGGCAGTTTGTCCGCTTAAAGAGAAACTGCACTTTTCAGTCGGATTATGAGAGTCAGAGCAAACTGCTGATCGAGCGGTTTGTGGAAAAAGGTTATGATAGAGGACAGACAGAGAGGGTAGCTATTGAAGTGGGGGGGTATGATAGGGGGGTACTAACTAGCGAAACTCAAAGGCTTCCCACTAACCAACATGAATACGCCATTCAGCTGGGGTTCAATCGGCAACATAGGCAAGTGGAAAGAGTGGTGAATAAGCACTGGAACATTATTAAGATGGATGGGACACTGGGTAAGTATTTGCCAGCTAAGCCATCCTTCATTTACAGGAGGGCACCAAATTTAAAGTCTCAAGTAGTTACTAGTTTTATAGATCCACCCCTAAGATCGGATGGAACCGACTTATTGGGCCAAAAGGGTTTCTTTCCTTGCAGGAAGTGCAGGGGTTGCCGTGAAGCTAGTGCAGTAAGGGGAGACCACTTTGTGGGGAGAAATTCTGGGCGAACATATAAGGTCAAACAATGTATTACCTGCAATACAGTGGGAGTGGTCTATGTACTCTGGTGCCCGTGTGGCCTGGAGTATGTGGGCCGCACCACGAGGGTTTTGCACAAAAGAATAGGGGAGCACCTTTATAATATAGGCAGGGGGTTTGAATCACATAGTGTCTCAAAACACTTTAAAGAATGTCATGGATGTGATCACTCTCTGTTAAAATTTATGGGAGTGGAGAAATGGGTCCCAAAGTGGAGGGGTTCTAGTAAACAGAGGGATATTTCAAGGGCGGAGGGTAGATGGATTCATGATCTGAAAGCTCTAGCACCCACCGGATTGAATATTGAGTTTGATTTGAATTGCTATATTGCAAATGATTAGGGTGAGAGAGTACGCTATATATCCAGTAGGTGGCGCTAATAGGAGGGAAGTGTGTAGTGGCATATTAAACACTGGAAGGCTATGGCATATCATTGTAACATTGTGTAATTATTTAATAATTGTAGCATTAGGACTATAGTAATGTGATGTTCTGGTAGGGATTAATGTTCACAAGGTACAAGGGATGGGAACTGGTAGAGTGTTTATTGCTATTCATTGTAAGGCATGTGATGGCGGTGAGACCGTTGGAAAAAGCGGAGGGGAGGGGCGGGCGGTGAGCGGTATATCTGCGGCTGGCGTACTGGCAACGCTAGCCCCTGACGAGTCCTGGTGACGAAACGCGTAGGGCGGAGCCAGTACGCCTGACGCAGGTCACATGGTTGGAGTTGCAGAAGTCCGGAGGCGCGGGAGCCGGCAGTGCGGGACGCCGCGAACGGCTGGAATAAGTTCTCAAGCGTCTGGAACCGAGGGACTTACCGCTGTGACAAGCTACTCTATCCCCCAGAGGGATCTTGTAAGTGTTCTGAGTGCGCGAGAGGCGCAGTGTGTTTTTATGTTGGAACTGACATACTGCGCGATGATGTATTTGTATGTGTTTTATTAAAGGCTGCTTTTTATCAGAATTGGATATGGTCACTGAAGGTCTAAGTGATACATATGTGCTGATGTGAGATTACCACCTGTGATTCGGTGGAAACTATCTGGTGAGCCTTTCATCCTATAGGGGAGCTGGGATCACGTGTGAGCACCTTATCACCTGCACTGAGGAGTGTGTTATACTTTTTGATTATGCAGTATTACGCTATGTGAAGTCGTTTTTACACAGGTCATCACTGAGCGCGCAGTGGAGTGCATAGCACCAGAAGATTGTGTATACTAGGTAATAAGAAGTCGCTCTCTGTAGACAGGAAAAAGATGGGGACACACCCCTCCACCAACGGAGTGACGGCTGGCAGCGTCGCTCCTCTTATGCTCTAAGGAAGCGTGTCAGCTGACACGCAGGACTCCACCTCCGGTTTCGGATTGGCTGAGAGGCTGGGGTGGCGTGTTCTCCTACTTACCCAGGCTTCTTAAGCACTGTTCTGACACTTGCTCACTGTCTGCTCTAGCTAACACTTCGCAGTGAAGGCTTCAGACCTTAGTCAGTTCCATGTGTGGCTTGAACCGGCAGGACCCCGGGAATTCTATACCAGCTAGCCTATTATTATTATTATTGATTGATATACTGTGTTTGACTTCTGCTTGATTCTTTGACTACTCTTTGCCTATCGATTCTTTACCTTTGCCAATCTGATCTGTTGCCGACCTCTGCCTAAACACTCACTTAGCTCTTGCCTGCCGACTCTGTACCTTTGCATTTCTGATTGTTGCTGACCCCTGCCTGTTTACTAACTTTGTATTTGCCTGTCGATTTTGTACCGTGTCTGTCAGATCTGTTACTGACCCTGATTTGCCTGACCATTCTCATTATCCATACTCAGTGTTAGTGCTGCCTTCTACTGACACTGTAGACATTTCCCGTTTAGGGAATGTCTGATATTTGTCTGTCTGCTAGTGTTCACACACTAGCAGATCGTTACATGGACTAGATCAATTGAAAATAGGTGAAAAAACAGAGGCGCCAACAAGAATAAAATGGTTAATATCCGTTTAAAAGGGGGAAGTTGGTGGACTCACCTCCCTCGTGAAGAAAAGAACCGGACAACCGAATTACAGTAACATTTATTTAGAAGCTTCAAATATGCAACGCGTTTCACGGGTCACTATCCTGCTTCATGATGCAATAGGTTTGGAGAGTACTGGGGAAAAAAGGAAACAGATTGCCAGGGGACGCTTGGCTCAAGACCCAAAATAATAATAACAGTGTACAAACAAATTATCCTATGATGAACATATACTAGACAGCATAAATGTCTATCATATAGAAAGATCTCTGAAACTACAGTAATTAATATACAAATTAATTTAACATAAGTGAATCTAAAAATTCTAAATATTAAGCAAGCATGTGAAGTGAACTCATATGCATCAATCTCCAAGTCACTGTGAATTAACATCTACAATAATATACTTGAAAATATAAAGGTTACAGCTTAAGCGTTAACCACCCTGGCGTTCTGATTAAATCGCCAGGGTGGCTGCGGGAGGGTTTTTTTTAAATAAAAAAAAAACTATTTCATGCAGCCAACTGAAAGTTGGCTGCATGAAAGCCCACTAGAGGGCGCTCCGGAGGCGATCTTCCGATCGCCTCCGGCGCCCATAATAAACAAGGAAGGCCGCAATGAGCGGCCTTCCTTGTTTTGCTTATATCGTCGCCATAGCGACGAGCGGAGTGACGTCATCGACGTCAGCCGACGTCCTGACGTCAGCCGCCTCCGATCCAGCCCTTAGCGCTGGCCGGAACTTTTTGTTCCGGCTGCGCAGGGCTCAGGCGGCTAGGGGGGCCCTCTTTCGCCGCTGCTCGCGGCGAATCGCCGCAGAGCGGCGGCGATCAGGCAGCACACACGGCTGGCAAAGTGCCGGCTGCGTGTGCTGCACTTTATTTGATAAAAATCGGCCCAGCAGGGCCTGAGCGGCGACCTCCGGCGGTGTTGGACGAGCTGAGCTCGTCCAGACCGCTCAGGTGGTTAATGGTGTGTGTCCATCAGGTAAATACATTACTATGATAAAAGTGAGTAATAGTAGGCAGCGTGAGGTTGCCCTAAAATAAAGTGCAAGCGCTTATTATAATTAACATAAAAAATCGCATTAAAGAATTTGCTTACCAATATCAGGTCAATAGTGTGGCCGAGCACCTCTGTAGAGGTATGGGACGTGCGGCCGTTCAAATATATTAAGCTATTGGTACCAAACTAAGTGTGGTAGTGTGCGGGTCGATACGACAATATCTACATCAAAGGTCAGCGCAGGTTTAGAAAGTCATTATATGTAGGGAATGGTAAATTCTTCACCACAATATATCAAATGCTCAGAGGTAGATATCCGCCAAACATCAAAACTAGAAAAGGCTTACCAGCTCCCAACAACCCACATTATAAGGTTGTAAAATGGCTCAGGTCACAGATAACGTCCAGGGAACATCAGACGTCGTGAACATCCAGTGGACATCCGTATAGAGGTAAAGTTTCAGGAATTTATATAGGAAAACAAAAACGGCAATATCTAAGCGTAACCCGTTTATTTGGATAAAATCTCTTTAAAAGGCAGTAGATATAAAAACAATAACTCACATACGGGGCCCATAAACCGGGAACCCCGGAAGATTAGCGCGCATGTAATGGTCAATCGTAGATCAATAGACAATGGTGCCGCCTGTTACCTGCCCGACTGGTTTCACAGTCTTGCATCATCAGGGGAGCTATATACAATATCGTCGCATCAAAAAAGACATGGAAGCTGGCGTGTCTGTATGACGGCGGACGCATGCGTATTGTGGAACTGTTGGCGTTAAGCAAGAAGTGGTAATGGGCGGGTTGATGCAACGATAACATCACATCCAAAACAAAAGGTGGCGATAGGCAGGTTGATGCGACGATAACTAGGAGCTGGTCCGTGCGTTTTGATGGATCGCTCCTAGGATTCGTTTAGAAAGGCAACATGGAAGTCTATTTGACTTTCATGTTAACTTTCACATTAAACAAAGCGTTACAGAGCGTTACATTGTAATGCATCTGGGAGCTGTGTATTGTCTAGCACTGGCGGTTTCCCATCGGGTGAATTAGAACTACCGCCGCCGATCAGCATCGCACCGCAACTTCCTGACGTCATGCCATAGGTCATAACGCGTGCAGGAAATTGGGTTCGTGCACGCATTATCTAAATATTAAAGAGGCCTTAGAACTTAGAGCCAACAGTGACTGGCTATCATAAGTGGCAACTTTATTTCTTTCACAAGCTCAGTGAAGAGTTTCATCACACTGTGCGTTACAAGTTCCCATGTTTCACACACGCTCCAACAGGGCACCACTGTTAACTGGCCAGTGAGCAGGGTATAAATGTAATGGATTGCTGATCAGACTGTTTATATCTTATTTTTACTACGCATTTGCTTACTGCCATTGTCATTGCTATTATATTGCATTTAATTGTTTGGAAACATGGCACTAGCAGCTTTATATTTGCGTTGGAGCACAACTCCTCTAATAGAGCACTGGGAGGTGATATCTTTCACTGTTCATAAAATGTTATTGAGAAACTTGTTTCATACTATTTTGCTTAAAGGAGTCATCAGGGCAAATAAAGTAAGGTGCTCTGCTGCGGGCAGAGCTGCGGCAAGGGAGGTCCTGGGAGCTTGGGGCTGGAGGAAGCCCCTGGTAAGTACCACTCATTTTACTTTATTTGCCCTGATGACTCCTTTAATGAAACTAGGGGTTTCCGTTTAGAATAATTCCCTTTATTTCTTCCTCTGTGTGTGGGGCGGTTACAATTCTCTGGGCTGAAGTATACTGCAGGAACCAGGCAGGAGGTCCAGAATCCTATTCAGCAGCTCGGCAAAGATGTGCTATACATATATGACTATGGGGCATCCTATACACTGGAAAAATCCTAAAACTGCCCATCGACAATTCAATCTTCATTGTACATTCCTTTCAGATTTATGTAGTAGAATGGTAAGCTGAACTAATATACTCTGAACTAATGCTTAGGTAATCCCTTACATTCCATGAATGTGGTAAGAATTAATATTGTATCATTGACAGGTACCGTTAGTTTGAAAAATACAGTAATATAGAGGACTTGCTGAATGGGCACTATGAAAAATACAAGCACCATTTGATGAATATAATAATTTTACTAACCCAATGTTCATATGCATTCATGTATGGGTCTGGTTCTGTACCCATGCATAGCTCTGCAGTTTTATTTAATAGCCAAACTCCAGGGCCTAAACTACCCTGTAGGCTGTGCGCTCCAGGAGCACAGGCCCAGCCAATTGGCATATGTATATCACTGGTGTTTACTGGTACACTGTGATCCAGCAATTTGCCAGCAATCCTGTAGCCCTGTCAGGTCTAGGAGACCAGAATCGCTCACTACACACCTGATATAGTTGGAGCGAGAAAGCTGTGAGTCAGCAGGGCCAGAGTAGGGCAGCAGCAGATGGACAACAGTAGCAACCAGGAGCGGCCAAGATACCAACCAAAAGAGTCAGACAACACAAGCTGGGCAAAGGCCGAGGAAAGCCACTGCTGCAAGCGCAATGGCTGTGTGCCTAAATGGCAGCAGAACAAAAGTCTGTGGGTCCTCCACTGTTGTTCCAAACCAGACACAGGAAGTTAGGAGCTGGAGGAAGTTGCAGGCCGCTGCAGAGAGCTGCAAAAAGCTGGTTGAGGCTGGGAAACATGAGGCAGAGACAGTGATGGGCTAGCAGCAGCTAGTGGTAGGTAATCTCACTATGGCAGGGCACTACAGTCAAGGTACATGGATCAGGATTGGTCACCGGTGACTCTGGGGGGAGGCAGCACAGAGCCAGGAACCTGGCATCTGCTACAACAAAATAGGCACACAGCAGCCCACGTGGTTATGTTTGTGCTCCACCACAGTATTTGCTACAATACAGCAAGTGAGACTGTGAAGTGGCGTTGGGCCACAGACTCCAACACGGAGTTCAGCTATTTAGCTAAAATCCGGTGCCTGACGCCCAAATTACCCTCCTGTTTCCATCATAGCTCATAATTACAATATGGGCTAGGATGACGCCCAAATTAACAGTCGTGCTGTGTGCCCATTTTCACAGTTTCAGTATTGCTAACCAAACTTCACTAGAAAACAGTGTAGCGGTTGCAGTAACTAGCTGATTGTTTTGACCAATAAATACTTACTGCAATGACAGAATAACAGAGCCATCCAAGAAGAGGCAGCTTTCTAGCATGGCTCATACTTTAAATCTGCATGTTAATGTATGGGTAAGGAGTCTTTAAGGCCGCTATACTTATGCATATCAACAAACTAATGTTTTTCAATTATAAGTGTGAGGAACATGTTTTTTTTTAACTTTGATTGCAAGCTGCCAAGAAGAATGCCAGTTTCTGGCAACATAAAGGAGAAAGTATGTAGGCTCTCCACATGATCCTAAAATAAAACTGAGTAGATGTCCATTATTTTACAATTATTTCTACCATGGCAAAATGATTGTAAAAGATATAATACATTTCTCTGTTTCTCTCATAATACCTAGTTGAGATTATAAACATCCACAGGAAACAGAATAAAATGGATCTTGAAATGTGTAAAGCACGCTGCAATCACAGGTTTTAATTTGTTTTACACATCATAAAAATATTATCATCTAGGTGCTGTGTCTCAAAGCAGTTACTAAATAAGTGTCCCCTTATATTTTTACAAGGGATGAGCACAGTCATTATACAACACGCTAATTCTGCAACACATACAGAGAAAAAACACTTTCATGTTTTGGTTAAATTTAATCACATCAAGATACTACAGAGTAATGAACAACACACCAACTGAAGCCAAGCAAAGTGTGTTTCAGGAAAAAATGCTACTTAAAATGTACACTTCTACATTAACTTCTGCCCATAACCACTTAGCAACAACTTCAAGTAAACTTTAAAAAAATATTGCAAATGAAAGGCAAAAGTTAACCACATCGTAAGGCTGGGTTGTCCCTTATTGCATTGTATCGTATATGGTGTTTGGCAGGGCTGGTTTTACCATAAGGCACTGTAGGCTTGTGTCTACAGGCGCCTGATGATGGAAAGGTGGCTCACTTTGCTCCCCATGCGCCTCCCTCCCTCCTTCCTTATGCAGAGTCCTGATGAGTTTAAACAAGAGGTAACTCATCCCGCTCTCAGCTTTCCACTAGTGAGATCTCCCTTCAGTCAGGGGCACCTCTAGCTACTTAATACTGAGGTTGTTCCAGCTACCTCAGGCTAGTTTCACACTGAGAATTGGTGGTAGCAGACATTCAGGGACTACTGCATTAGTACGCGGTAATGCCGGTCTGGCAGCCATGATGCTCACTTCCTGTGGCTGAAGTGGTCACGTGCGCGGAAGCGTATTGCTAAAATATGCTTCCATGCATGCGCAACACGTAAAACTTGTGGGCATTTTAACAGGCATCGCCATAGACTTACATGACTTCCAGTCCACCACACATCAATGCAGATCTGCATGGTAATGTAGGTATCACTTCCGTGGCGCCGCCCCGCTTCAGTATGAAAGTCCCCATAGACTTTCATTGCCCTGTGGTGGGGTACGGTAAAAATACCACACTGCACCCCACCAGTGTGAAAGGCCCCTAATACTTTGGGGCACCTTTAGTCACTTAACATTGAGGCCAGTTTCACACTGCAGACTGGCTTTAGCGGTGCGGTGTGGCCCAGGGGCTGCACCACACCACCAAAATTAGGCCTTCGGGGATTATTGCGTTTGTATGCTGTAATCCCCATCTGGCAACCGGACAAGCAGGAAGTGACGCTCACTTCCTGTGGCCGGAGCAATCTCACGATGCGTAAAACTTGGAGGAGGCATTTTAACACACACTCGTCACCATAGACTTGATTTCCAGTCCGCCTCAGGTTGACGCAGAACCGCACGGTAACATACAGTAGGTTTCCCTAGCATTGGGGATGCGGCGAAAATGTCACTTCTGTCACATTGGCGTAAATTCACCAGAGGTTTCCAACCTATTTATCTCTTGGGAGGTAATTTACCTCCTGTGATATCTCCAAATAGCAATTCTCCAGAAGTATAGGGGAAAATATCGACAGAGAGAAATGCAAGAGATAAATGTGAGATACGTATGAGATAAATAAGTGATAGTTAGTAGTTAGTTTTTCTCCAAATCACAATTCACCAGGGAAGAAAGGGGGTGTGGCCATTCGTTATTTTTTCATCTCTTTATCCCCTGAATGAACCTGGAGATATCGTGGTTTTCACACAGCAGCTGCTGCTGTGGAAGATGGAGCCTTTTGAGCTTACTCTGTTAGGCCTGGTGCACACCAAAAACCGCTAGCAGATCCGCAAAATGCTAGCAGATTTTGAAACGCTTTTTCTTCTTTTTCTGCAGCGTTTCAGCTAGCGTTTTTCAGTTTTGGGAAGCGTTTTTGGTGTAGTAGATTTCATGTATTGTTACAGTAAAGCTGTTACTGAACAGCTACTGTAACAAAAACCGCCTGGCAAACCGCTCTGAAGTGCCGTTTTTCAGAGCGGTTTGCGTTTTTCCTATACTTAACATTGAGGCAGAAATGCCTCCGCAATCCAAAATCTGCAGCAGCCCGGGAGTATGCGTTTCTGCAAAATGCCTCCCGCTCTGGTGTGCACCAGCTCATTTAAATACATTACGCAAGCGTATCCGCAGCCGCAAGCGGATCGCAAAACGCAGCCAAACCGCTCTGGTGTGAACTAGGCCTTAGAGCTTGCTTCTATTATGAGGAGACGAAGGCGCAGGAGGAGGGTCTGTTTAATCGCCCCTCGTATTTTTCGTGAGAGAACAGTTCTTGATAATTTTACTGAGACAGAGGTGGTGAAGAAGTTCAGACTCACTCGTGATATGATTTATGATATGATCCGGCAGTAGAAGGCAGGAATACTCTGGTCAGGAAGTGGTAAAACTCCGCCTCCTACCCACAATGCTTCACTTTAAAGCTTACAGAGAGGAAAAGTATCCCATGTAAATCATTATTACCGATTACCTAACTCTCTGCATTCTCACACTTTCCTCATGCATATCTCTCCATTATCCCCTGCTATCAAACACTTTTCTCTCTGTCCTCTCACACTGGTGAATTGACTCCAGAGTGTTAAAATATCTCATGAGATAAACTACCTACCTTTTTTCTCTTAGTAAATCCTCTCTGGTGAATTGACGCCATTGCAGTGCACCACATCGCTATGAAAGGCCCCATAGACTAACATTGGCCTGCGTTTGGGTGCAGTAAAAATACATGTGAATGGCCCCTAATAGTTTGGGGCATCTCTAGCTACTTAATATTTAGGCCAGTTTCACACTGCGAATTTGCGGTAGCAGTGCGGCCGCACCACACCGCCAAAAATAGGCCTTCGGGTATTACCACATCAATACGCGGTAATCCCAATCTGGCAGCCAGCTAAGCAGGAAGTGATGCTCACTTCCTGTGGCTGAAGCGATTATGTGCGTGGAAGCTTATTGTTAAAATATGCTTCTGCGCATGCGTGACGCATAAAACTTGTGGCGGGCATTTTAACCACTTAAGGACCCTGGGCTTAAACCCCCTAGTGACCAGGCCATTTTTTTTACAAAATACGCCACTGCAACTTTAAGGCCTCGCTGCAGGGCCGTACAACTCAGCACACAAGTGATTCCCCCCTTTTCTGCCCACCAACAGAGCTCTCTCTTTTGGTGGGTTGTGATCGCTCCCCCAATGTTTGTTTATTTTTATACAAATATTTTACTGTTTATTATTATAATACATTTCTTATGTTTTATTTTATTATTTCCCGATCCCTCCCTCCCCTAGCCAACGATCGGCTGTCATAGGCTTCAGCCAATTAGAGATGATTGCTCTCCTGCCTCCCAGGGGGACAGCCCAGCTGTCTCTAGTACTGCGCTGCTGTAGATCGCAGCGCAGTACACAGTACATAGATCGCGTCTAACAGTCTCCTAGTGGCGATCGCCGCTGGGAGACTAATGACGCAGCAGAGCATCGGCACGCTTGTTCTCCTGCAAATCCCCGCCCCCGGACTTTAGGCTGATAGGCGTCAGGCGGTCCTGGGGCTGCGGCCACGCCCATCGGCTTGACACAGATGGCAAGTAGTTAAATAACACACGTCACCATAGACTTACATGATGTCTAGTCCGCTGCAAGTTGCCGCAGAACCGCACGGTATCTAATCTGCTTTGAACCTAGCTCTCCTCTGTAACAGGTTTTTTTTTTTTTTTTTTTTTACCACCGCTTGTTCTCTGTTTACGTTGAGATTGTTGACAGTGCAGCTAGAATGGTTTGTGCTTCCATGCCGTCAATTCTTAACCACTTCCCGACCGCCGTATATACAATTGGCGGCCGGGAAGTGGACCCCGCAAGGACCGCCGTATTGACAAATGGCGGCGGTCCTTGTAGGGGCATGGGTGGAGCGATCGTGTCATCAGTGACGCGATCCTCCGCCTCCGCCTGGCGCCGCTCACCTGCCGGCCATACGGAAGCGCCGGCGGGATGTTAACCCGACGATCGCCGCATACAAAGTGTATAATACACTTTGTAATGTTTACAAAGTGTATTATACAGGCTGCCTCCTGCCCTGGTGGTCCCAGTGTCCGAGGGACCACCAGGGCAGGCTGCAGCCACCCTAGTCTGCACCAAGCACACTGATTTCCCCCCCCCCCTGCCCCAGATCGCCCACAGCACCCATCAGACCACCCCCTGCCCACCCCCCAGACCCCTGTTTGCACCCAATCACCCCCCTAATCACCCATCAATCACTCCCTGTCACTATCTGTCAACGCTATTTTTTTTATCCCCTCCCTGCCCCCTGCTCCCTCCTGATCACTCCCCCACCCCTCAGATTCTCCCCAGACCCCCCCCCCCCCCAGACCCCCCCACCCCATGTACTGTATGCATCTATCCCCCCTGATCACCTGTCAATCACCTGTCAATCACCCATCAATCACCCCCTGTCACTGCCACCCATCAATCAGCCCCTAACCTGCCCCTTGCGGGCAATCTGATCACCCACCCACACCAATAGATCGCCCGCAGATCCGACATCAGATCACCACCCAAGTGCAGTGTTTACATCTCTTCTCTCCTCTAAACACCCACTAATTACCCATCAACCACCCATCAATCACCCCCTATCACCACCTGTCACTGTTACCCATCAGATCAGACCCTAATCTGCCCCTTGCGGGCACCCAATCACCCGCCTACACGCTCAGATTGCCCTCAGACCCCCCCTTATCAATTCGCCAGTGCAATATTTACATCTGTTCTCCCCTGTAATAACCCACTGATTACCTGTCAATCACCCATCAATCACCCCCTGTCACTGCCACCCATCAATCACCCCCTGTCACTGCCACCCATCAATCACCCCCTGTCACTGCCACCCATCAATCACCCGCTGTCACTGCCACCCATCAGCCACTAACCTGCCCCTTGCGGGCAATCTGATCACCCACCCACACCAATAGATCGCCCGCAGATCCGACGTCCGATCACCTCCCAAGTGCAGTGTTTACATCTGTTCTCTACCCTAAACACCCACTAATTACCCATCAATCACCCCCTGTCACTGCTACCTATCAGATTAGACCTCTATCTGCCCCTAGGGCACTCAATCACCCGCCCACACCCTCAGAATGCTCTCAGACCCCAGCCCTGATCACCTCGCCAGTGCATTGCTTGCATCTATTCCCCCCTCTAATCACACCTTGAGACACCCATCAATCACCTCCTGTCACCCCCTAACACACCTACCCATCAGATCAGGCCCTAATTTGCCCCGTGTGGGCTCCTGATCACTCGGCCAAACCCTCAGATCCCCCTCAGACCCCCTTCCGATTATCTCTCCAGTGCATTGATTGCATCTATTTTCCCCTCTAACCACCCCCTGAGACACCCATCAATCACCTCCTGTCACCCCCCTAGCACTCCTATCCATCAGATCAGGCCCAATACAACCTGTCATCTAAAAGGCCACCCTGCTTATGACCGGTTCCACAAAATTCGCCCCCTCATAGACCACCTGTCATCAAAATTTGCAGATGCTTATACCCCTAAACAGTCATTTTGAGACATTTGGTTTCCAGACTACTCACGGTTTTGGGCCCGTAAAATGCCAGGGCGGTATAGGAACCCCACAAGTGACCCCATTTTAGAAAAAAAGACACCCCAAGGTATTCTGTTAGGTGTATGACGAGTTCATAGAAGATTTTATTTTTTGTCAAAAGTTAGCGGAAATTGATTTTTATTGGTTTTTTTTCACAAAGTGTCATTTTTCACTAACTTGTGACAAAAAATAAAATCTTCTATGAACTCGCCATACACCTAACGGAATACCTTGGGGTGTCTTCTTTCTAAAATGGGGTCACTTGTGGGGTTCCTATACTGCCCTGGCATTTTAGGGGCCCTAAACCGCGAGGAGTAGTCTAGAAAACAAATGCCTCAAAATGACCTGTGAATAGGACGTTGGGCCCCTTAGCGCACCTAGGCTGCAAAAAAGTGTCACACATGTGGTACCGCCGTACTCAGGAAAAGTAGTATAATGTGTTTTGGGGTGTATTTTTACACATACCCATGCTGGGTGGGAGAAATTTCTATGTAAATGGACAATTGTGTGTAAAAAACATCAAACAATTGTCATTTACAGAGATATTTCTCCCACTTAGCATGGGTATGTGTAAAAATACACCCCAAAACACATTATACTACTTCTCCTGAGTACGGCGGTACCACATGTGTGGCACTTTTTTACACCCTAAGTACGCTAAGGGGCCAAAAGTCCAATGAGTACCTTTAGGATTTCACAGGTCATTTTGCAACATTTGGTTTCAAGACTACTCCTCACGGTTTAGGGCCCCTAAAATGCCAGGGCAGTATAGGAACCCCACAAGTGACCCCATTTTAGAAAGAAGACACCCCAAGGTATTCTGTTAGGTGTATGGCGAATTCATAGAAGATTTTATTTTTTGTCACAAGTTAGCAGAAAATGACACTTTGTGAAAAAAAAACAATATCAATTTCCACTAACTTGTGACAAAAAAATAAAAACTTCTATGAACTCACCATACTCCTAACGGAATACCTTGGGGTGTCTTCTTTCTAAAATGGGGTCATTAGTGGGGTTCCTATACTGCCCTGGCATTTTAGGGGCCCTAAACCGTGAGGAGTAGTCTTGAAACAAAAATGACCTGTGAAATCCTAAAGGTACTCATTGGACTTTGGGCCCCTTAGCGCAGTTAGGGTGCAAAAAAGTGCCACACATGTGGTATCGCCGTACTCGGGAGAAGTAGTACAATGTGTTTTGGGGTGTATTTTTACACATACCCATGCTGGGTGGGAGAAATACCGCTGTAAATGGACAATTGTGTGTAAAAAAATCAAAAGATTGTCATTTACAGAGGTATTTCTCCCACCCAGCATGGGTATGTGTAAAAATACACCCTAAAACACGTTGTACTACTTCTCCCGAGTATGGCGATACCACATGTGTGGCACTTTTTTGCACCCTAACTGCGCTAAAGGGCCCAAAGTCCAATGAGTACCTTTAGGATTTCACAGGTCATTTTGAGAAATTTCGTTTCAAGACTACTCCTCACGGTTTAGGGCCCCTAAAATGCCAGGGCAGTATAGGAACCCCACAAATGACCCCATTTTAGAAAGAAGACACCCCAAGGTATTCCGTTAGGAGTATGGCGAGTTCATAGAAGATTTAATTTTTTGTCACAAGTTAGCGGAAATTGATTTTAATTGTGTTTTTTCACAAAGTGTCATTTTCCGCTAACTTTTGACAAAAAGTAAAATCTTCTATGAACTCACCATACTCCTAACGGAATACCTTGGGGTGTCTTCTTTCTAAAATGGGGTCATTTGTGGGGTTCCTATACTGCCCTGGCATTTTAGGGGCCCTAAACCGTGAGGAGTAGTCTTGAAACGAAATTTCTCAAAATGACCTGTGAAATCCTAAAGGTACTCATTGGACTTTGGGCCCTTTAGCGCAGTTAGGGTGCAAAAAAGTGCCACACATGTGGTATCGCCGTACTCAGGAGAAGTAGTATAATGTGTTTTGGGGTGTATTTTTACACATACCCATGCTGAGTGGGAGAAAGATCTCTGTAAATGGACAATTGTGTGTAAAAAAAAATTAACAAATTGTCATTTACAGAGATATTTCTCCCACCCAGCATGGGTATGTGTAAAAATACACCCCAAAACACATTATACTACTTCTCCTGAGTACGGCAATACCACATGTGTGGCACTTTTTTGCAGCCTAACTGCGCTAAGGGGTCCAAAGTCCAATGAGCACCTTTAGGCTTTACAGGGGTGCTTACAATTTAGCACCCCCCAAAATGTCAGGACAGTAAACACACCCCACAAATGACCCCATTTTGGAAAGTAGACCCTTCAAGGTATTCAGAGAGGGGCATGGTGAGTCCGTGGCAGATTTCATTTTTTTTGTCGCAAGTTAGAAGAAATGGAAACTTTTTTTTTTTTTTCTCACAAAGTGTCATTTTCCGCTTACTTGTGACAAAAAATAATATCTTCTATGAACTCACTATGCCTCTCAGTGAATACTTTGGGATGTCTTCTTTCCAAAATGGGGTCATTTGGGGGGTATTTATACTATCCTGGAATTCTAGCCCCTCATGAAACATGACAGGGGATCAGAAAAGTCATAGATGCTTGAAAATGAGAAAATTCACTTTTTGCACCATAGTTTGTAAACGCTATAACTTTTACCCAAACCAATAAATATACACTGAATGGGTTTTTTTTATCAAAAACATGTTTGTCCACATTTTTCGCGCTGCATGTATACAAAAATTTTACTTTATTTGAAAAATGTCAGCACAGAAAGTTAAAAAAATATTTTTTTTGCCAAAATTCATGTCTTTTTTGATGAATATAATAAAAAGTAAAAATCGCAGGAGCAATCAAATAGCACCAAAAGAAAGCTTTATTAGTGACAAGAAAAGGAGCCAAAATTCATTTAGGTGGTAGGTTGTATGAGCGAGCAATAAACCGGGAAAGCTGCAGTGGTCTGAATGGAAAAAAAGTGGCCGGTCCTTAAGGGGTAGAAAGCCCTAGGTCCTCAAGTGGTTAAGTGAAGTCGTTTTGTTTGATATTTAGGGACATTGCTGTGGTACACTTCTAAAGGTCCAGTGTGGCATCCCCATGAGAGATGTTTAAAATCTGCAGTTAGGTCCTTGTCTAGAACTATTTTTTTCCAGGGTAACGGTGCATGTGAGCATAGTTGAATTATTCCCTCCTCCATCCATTCATGTTTGTTACTCACATGATGTAGTACAATTTTTCAGATTTGAAGCCATTGCCTATCATTGTTTTTGCAGTGTTTTACACTCCACGAAAAGTGTGTCTTCAGCTTGACAATCCAGGGGCTTGATTCACTAAGACAAATAGCATGCCTTATCCAAGTTAACACGCCTTATCAGAGATAACACGCCTTATCAGAGTATCATAGCGAGCGCAACTAAATTATGCCTGGTAATTGGCAATGAGGAGAGCTCCATTCATCCTGCCTTGAGCCCCTGCGAGTTCGTAGCGCTCGCTATGCTACTCTGATAAGGCGTGTTAACTTTGATAAGGTGTGTTATCTCTGATAAGGCATGCTATTTGTCTTAGTGAATCAAGCCCAAGAACTTCAAAGGAGAAGAACATCCAGCTCTCTTGCTTGCCACTTTTAATTTAGTACAAATGCTTTTTTGCAAAATGCCAAATATCAAATTCGTGGTCAATCATGGTATATTTCTCGCACATCATTTTCCTGATACTGACATGGCGGTCTGTTGCTAATTGCAGAATGTCAAGTTGTTGTGTATCTATTGCCTGGGTCATGCATTGCTCAGATCCATACTTTTCCTTGGCAGTTGAGGAAGTCAGTCTGTGTCCATGAATCGTGTAAGCAGCCCTGTGGCGATCGCAGCCTGAAGCCCTGGAGCGAATAACAATGTGTCGTGTATCCCCAGTGTATGCTGGCCTGTGGTGATCGCAGCCTGAAGCCCTGGACAGATGACAAAGTGCCGTTTATCCACCCAGTGTCAGCATCCCTGTGGTGAACACAGTCTGCAGCCCTGGAGGTATGTCAATGTGGCGTGTATCCACCCAGTGTCAGCAGCCCTGTGGTGAACACAGTCTGCAATCCTTGACGCATGACAAAGTGACGTGTATCTGTCTAGTGTCAGCAGCCATGTGGTGATCGCAGCCTGCAGGCAGCCCTGGTTGCATGAAAAATTACTGTGTATCCCCTGTGTATGCTGGCCTGTGATGATTGCAGCCTGCAGCCCTGGACCAATGACAAAGTGCCTTGTATCCCCTCGTTTGAGCAGCCCTGTGGTGATCGCAGCCTGTAGCCATGCAGACCCCTCAACAGCCCCGGATTTAAGTCTCCTGTCCCGCATTTAGCCCCCTACAGGCAGAATCCTGATTAGCTGACTTCTCTTCCCCTCTGTGCTCCTCCAAATGCTGTCTTTTGGCTGCAATCATGGGAGCCAGACAGCCACTTCCTCTGTCACCTCCATGCTGCTTATTTAGCCACTGTGTGAGCATAGCAGTACATGTGCTTTGCTATGACTGCTGCTGCCACTCAGCTCCCGACACACTGCCCCTCTCTCACTACGTCCCTGTCTGTGCTGGTGCTCTGCTTCTGGTCTCCCGATCTTCATCTGGGGAATTGTGTGTGATCATTGTAGCCAGAGCCCTGAGGAGACTGCGCAGAAGAGCTGTCAGTTAGCTCTGGTTTAGTGCACCACTACAGCACAAAAAGGGTTAAAGCTTTGCTGCTAGACAGTGGAGAGGGGGGAGTGGGTCAGCAGCCTGAGCTGTGAAGAAGAGGTCAGAAGTGCAGTGAAAGAGCCTGCTGAATAGGTGAGTGAAAGGCAGCTTGTGAAGTGGAGCAGACTTTATAGACAGTTCTTATCAGAGCAGACTTTATTAGGCTAAAACACCCAGAAACACTGCAAAGAGCCTGAGCTGTATGTTGGAGAACCAAAAGTACCAGCATGCCACTTCTCACTTTGGAGATACCTAATGCTTCCATATTACATGTGGTTTTGGGGTAACGCCGCCATACTATGTGTGGATTTGGAGTAATAATGCCATATTACGTGTGGTTCTTGAGGTAACGCTGCCATATTATGTGTGGTTCTGGAGGTAACGCTGCCATATTATGTGTGGTTCTTGAGGTAACGCTGCCATATTATGTGTGGTTCTGGAGGTAACGCTGCCATATTTCACGTGGTTCTTGAGATAACGCTGCCATATTACGTGTGGTTCTGGAGATAACTCTGCCATATTATGTGTGGTTATGGAGGTAATGCTGCCATATTATGTGTGGTTCTGGAGGTAAGGCTGCCATATTACGTGTGGTTCTGGAGGTAACGCTGCCATATTACATGTGGCTCTGGAGGTAACGCTGCCATATTACGTGTGGTTCTGGAGGTAACGCTGCCATACTACGTGTGGTTCTGGATGTAATGCTGCCATATTACGTGTGGTTCTGGAGGTAATGCTGCCATATTATGTGTGGTTCTGGAGGTAATGATGCCATATTACGTGTGGTTCTGGAGGTAACGCTGCCATGTTACATGTGGTTCTGGAGGTAACGCTGCCATATTACGTGTGGTTCTGGAGGTAACGCTGCCATATTACATGTGGTTCTGGAGGTAACGCTGCCATATTACATGTGGTTCTGGAGGTAACGCTGCCATATTACGTGTGGTTCTGGAGGTAACGCTGTCATATTACGTGTGGTTATGGAGGTAACGCTGCCATATTACGTGTGGTTCTGGAGGTAACGCTGCCATATTACGTGTCGTTCTGGAGGTAACGCTGCCATATTACGTGTGGTTCTGGAGGTAACGCTGCCATATTACGTGTGGTTCTGGAGGTAACACTGCCATATTACGTGTGGTTCTGGAGGTAACACTGCCATATTACGTGTGGTTCTGGAGGTAACGCTGCCATATTACGTGTGGTTCTGGAGGTAACACTGCCATATTACGTGTGGTTCTTGAGGTGACGCTGCTATTATTCTCTTAGGGGTTGTACTCAGTTTTGTTGCCAGTGGTTTAGAGATTGGAGACTGTGTTGAGTTATTTTGATGTTCAGCCAATTTACACTGTTATACAAGATCTACATTGACTACTTTACATTGTGTTAAAGGACAACTGAAGCAAGAGCGATATGGAGGCTGCCACATTTATTTCCTTTTAAGCAATACCAGTTGCCTGGCTATCCTCCTTATCCTCTGCCTCTAAAGGCTCATACACACATCAGACTATAGTCTTTGGAAAATGAAAGATCACAGACCAATCTTACCACCCCTTCATGTAGTATGAGAGCCATACCTTCATAGTCTTTTCTATGGAGCTGAACTCTCCATCAGAAAAAACTCTTTGCAAGATGCTTTGCAGGAACAGATCTTTTGCAGATACTGATCTTTTAAATGTCTACAGCATCTTTGTGCGCAGCATCTTGCAAAGATTTCTGTCTGATGGGGAGTTCAGCTCCATAGACAAGACTGTTGTAGGTATGGCTCTCATACTACATGGAAGGGGGTAAAATTGGTCTGTGATCTTTCATTTTCCAAAGACTATGGTCTGATGTGTGTATGAGCTTAAATATTTTTAGCTAGAGACCCTAAACAAGCATGCAGCAGATCAGGTGTTTCTGACATTGTTAGATCTGGCAAGAATAGCCACATGCTTGTTTCTGGTGTTATTTAGAAACCACTGCAGCCAAATATATCAGCAGGGCTGTCAGGTATCTGGTATTGCTTAAAAGGAAACAAAAAATGTGAGAGGTGGACTCCCTTTTGTGAGATCGTGTATGTACAAGCAGCAGACCAATTAACAGATTACATATAAGAGTGTGTGTGTGTGTATGTATGTATATATGTATGTATATGTATGTGTATATATATATATATATATATATATATATATATATATATATATATATATATATATTATAATATAATATAATATCTGACTATATTTTGTCTGACTAGCTGCTCTTTTCTCTACTGTTCTGTCATTGATTTGTATCATGGACAGTCTTTGCTTTGCTACAGCAGATAAGTGCAGGGGCTCTACAGGATGAAGATATTTGAGCGATATTTGAGTGATGGATCAGAGCCGGGTAAATGATAGCACATGCTGCACGATTTATAACCGTGGGCTGAAGTAAAATGCAGTTGCAACCATTTTCCTCAAGATGGAACTTTCCTCCCAAGTAAAATATCAGCATTAAACTCTGATATTTCACAACAAGCCAGTGGAAAAGTGGAAAATATGTTCGATTAGCAGTCAACATAGCAGTTATTATTAATGTTATGTAATTTCACCAATTTGCTCATCCCCAGCTCTTTTCATGGCCATTGTGATCTGTGAGGTATACTGGCTATGCGGTACCTCGCTACACATATTAATTAGCATGCAGGATTAGCCATACCTTGTAATGACGGAGAGCAGATGTTCACTAAATCAAATCTCTTCAATTATGACACAGTTGGATAAAGGGCACTCCATGGAATCATTCAAGCTAAACCTTTGTGTACAATTCACACTACAAAGCCTAGAAACCAAATCACACACGTTTGTATTAAAACGCACCCATAAAACAATCTATAATATAATCTAAGCACTCATTACAATTGATGTTACACTGTGTCACTGTGATAATTACCAGTTCCTGTGCTGTGACTGAAGACTGCCCCATCTCATCATGTATTTTATTTGGCGTTTCAGGCGATCACAAAACGTATGTTTTCACTTTCCCCTGGCAAGCTTGCTGTACTACATGTACTAATTAATAATTAAACAATGAGAAACCCTCTGCGTTCTAATTGCCAGGATTGTTCAGCGTTGTGAAATTCATATAGCTTTACAAAACACAGGCACAGCCACAGCAGCGAGAGATGCTGTAGAAGGCAGAGAGGAGCTCACAAATAATGAGGCAATGTGCAGCCTAGACATAATTGTCGCCTACATCATTTTCCTGTAAAAGAGGTGCTCTCCTGCCTGCTGCCTGCGAGTGCATCTGGCTACAAGCCTCCCCTGTTGTTGCCGTGTAAGTTGAGGGGATGCTTTCCTTGCCCGTGGTTAGGGTGAGCGTCTGTTAAGAGGTGGATTAGGAGAGTTAGAAAGACCAATAGCTGCCAGTGGGAGTAGTTGCTGCTCACATGGAAGAAGCTCGGCTGTTCGCTGTGGACTAGCAGCCTGTTTCAGCACCACGGATAGCTACAAGTGCGACAGCCAGCTAGCCGAACACTGCCAGGGCAATGCAGCCCCAGGACGCAGGACGGTAAGTGGCTTCAGGCTGTTATATTATCAGTACACACAATGCTGGATGGTTGGAGAAGTTCTCTTGTGCTAATGAATGCTGCTGCATCAACTTGTAACGCTTCCCTGTAAAGTCTCCTGTAGTTAATCTGCCTAGGCTGTTAATAAGCAGTGCAGTCTAGGCACAGTGTATAAACTAGTGCTAATTACTTTGTGTTTAGAATATTTTTGTGCTTTTGCTGTTTATTGTTTAATGCATAGATAGAAGTTCTGCTGTGCTTGTGGTGATCCCAAACACTTGAGCTCATTTAATAAAACTGAATTGTCTGAAGGGTGCAGCAGCTCTTATTATTAAATAAGCTCCACTATATTGGAATTAGGATGTTTTTGCCAGATCTGTGTGTAACTGCCTATATAGCAAAGGCTACCCTGAGGACTTCCCAAAAGAAAAGCCATAAAAGTGGGGGATGCTGATAGGAGTTCCTGAAAGGGAGTCACACGACTCAGCCCTTCATATTTGACATTTTTGGTAGTATAGTAAGTTTAGCATTAACAGCTATTCAGAAACTTCTGCAGCACAGCAATCCTATTGTAGCATTGTTGTTTTCTTTACCTTCTCTTAAAGCGGGAACATGGTGGAGATTTCTTGCAGCAGATAGCCCCTCCTTTGCAGGCTTGTTAAATATCCCCTAAAGTGATGGTGATGGGGACACCTCTGAGGAGTAAACAAGCAATAGGGAGTCTTTTATGCAGCTTTCTTGTTTATTTGCCACGCCGTTGTCTTTTGGCTTACCTGCCTATCACTGCTCTACATTTTCCCAATCAATAGCTATGTATTCCTCTGTAAGCAGAAAGGCATTCAGATTTTCTTTCTTTTTTTTTTTTTTTTAATTATCAGCTGCAATCCTTTGGTTAACAGTAAATAAAGCTTTTTTTAATTGGCATTTTTAAATAACAGTAGGACCTCCTAAGGGCAAGATGGCACATATTATTCATACAGTAAATCCCAATGGGGGGGTTTCACGGGAGAAGAAGTTAAGAACTACAGACTTTTATGGTTTTATTTTGAATCCTATTTTAGAGTCAAATGAATGCCTGCAGCGCAGCCTCCCGCACAAGCGGATGCTCTTTTATAGGTGTTAGTTTCCATAATGATGAAAGTTGAGCTGATTTTTGGAATATATGTACAGTCTATGGAAAGCACGCTTAGCAACGGTGAACAGAATTCCATCTGCTCAGCAGAACAGCGAGGAGATCCCTGGAGGCTTTTTCGGACTGCTGAGAATATAATAGAACCTCACAAGATGCTGAATATCTGACACACAGAATTTCGAGCATATTAAGCTCTTCATTTTTTTGGTAGATCTTATTAGACTGAAATATTTTCATGTGTTGATCACGTTGGTGACGTCTATAGTGTCATCTCTGTGACGTGTTGCATCCTATGATGGTATATGCGCCTAGAGGCAAAGCAACAACTCTTAATTGATCACATTTGTAACAAGGAGACCCTGTCTATAGTCATTTGCTACAGAAGTCACTGGGAGGTGTGATTTCTAAAGTTAATATGTACCACACAATGGATAGTAATCAAAATTGATTACCAGCAGGCAGCACACAAGGAAGGGCGCCCCTGACAGCCAATACCTGTGACCTTTAGAAGGGTCTTATTGGAAGAATATTACAGTCTCCCTGAAAGACATGGGCGGCGTATTAAACTGTCTGCTTGGAATGATAGGGGCATAAAATGCATGCAATGATCTTTATAGAACGATTCAAACCATTTAATAGGATTTATGATTCAACATGTAATAGTGCATAGATTTTTGTATGTGCGATTGATTGAAAATGGAACATGTGAGCGTTCCCTTTTTCTATATGGACAAAGGAGCAGAGCAAAGAGAGGCTGTGAAATTCTGCTTGTTCTGATGGGTTAATGCTAACATTTTTTGACAAGTCCTCTGCTTTGATATCGGCACAGCTGAATGAAAACCGAACAAGACCCTCTTTGTGGAGATGTATAGTCTGTGCTTTCAGCAGCAAGTCTGTCAGGTAAATTAGTCAAACTTGGAGTAGTAATCTTTACAAAAGAAATAGATTAAGGATTTGATGATCCAGACTAGTGCTGGGTTGGTGGAAGTGTCGGGACACGCAGTGTTGAATACTGGCTTTCTTCACAGTTAGATCAATAGCCATAGAGTACTTTTTTTCCCCCTGAAAAACCTTTATTGTATTGCATGGATGAGTGATATTGGCAGGTTACAAGCCCAATGAGCTAATGGTAGAGATAATGGAAGTGATCTCTGGTAAGTGATTTTGGTAATTAACATTCCAAGGTACCGATACAGGGATAATTCACTTTGTTGCATTCAGTATATACTGGTGTGGATTCACACTGGCACATGAAAACCCTCAATGATTTATATGAGCGCTCAATCCATAGAAGGGAGGAGGGCGACAAGATACAGCACTGTGCTATTCACTTGTGATTACAGAGTGTCCACACTGACATCACATTTATATCAGCAATTGGTTGAACCTTGGTCCCACTGGAGCAATATATGGCGCACACAGTGCTCTCTCTCTCTCTCTCTCTCTCTCTCTCTCTCTCTCTCTCTCTCTCTTATAAACATTGGCCCTGCATAACACAACCATAAAAATCTGTGGTTTGGAATTCAGTATCTACACACTAGCAGGAATTAACTCCTAGTTCATATGATATAATGTAACTGATGGGATTTGTTTTGTGGCCAGCACCATGTATAGCAGGTTTTATTTGCTTTATATGTTACCAGCACATTGTATCTTAGAAGCCAACACGCATACTCTAGCCACATATAAAAAAGAAAAACAATTGAGGATAGTTGACATGGTGTAAAAAGCAACTGTGCAAGTTACTCACTGCAATAAATTAATGACAACTCCTGCCTATTCTAATGGCTTATTATGTTTACTGCACACCAATGCCATTTGCAACACATGATTAAATAAGCTGTAATACACTTAGCGTTAGTTCTGTTCTCTGTTGTTAGTGAAAAATGATTTATGTCCATTGGGGAAATATCAATATTTACAGTAATTAACTGAATGTCACATTAAGGAAGGGTTGTCCTCTGTAAAACTGCCAGCTTTTCCCCCCCACCATAAAATGCAGAATCTGCACAAAGCAGGATGTCATTCGCATGTACTACCACCACAGTTTTTAAATTTTGATGGTTTACTGTTGAAATCAGCATTGTGTGATGGCTGCTATAGTTTTGATATTTGACAGACTCTTGTTGTTCTGTGAAGTAGGTTAGGTTGCCTGTGCCATTTAGTGTAATAACAAAGGAAACCTAGAAACTTCAGTTTGCTTGGCTGGGCTGGTGCACACCAAGACAGCTTCTGAGCGCTTTTTAAAACACTAGCACTTCAAAAAAGCTCTTGGCTAATGTGTTCGTATGGGATGGATCACACCAGAGCGATGTGATTCCCCCCCCCCCCCCCAAACGCAAACGTGGGTCTTGTAGACTATTGGAGGAAATTACGCCTCAATGTTAAGTATCCGAAAAGTGGAAAATCACTCTAGAAAATGCTATAACAGAATAATTTTTCAAGTGTTTTTTTTTTTGCAAAAGCTGTTCACTTCCAGCTCAACTGAAAAAAAAAAATCTCTACAACAAAACGCTCCAAAAATCACTAGGCATAACTAGAAAATTGCTTAGAAAGATCACTACTAAAAATGCTTAGCGACTGCGATTACACTAGCGATTTTTGGTGTGTACTGGCCTGCACAGTGTTTCAAACTTTAGGCCTGTCTTCAGTTGTCAGGGCCCACTTGTAGATTTTAGAAACACATTTGTAAACCTTTTAGGTCTGGTGACCACCAAGAGCGCTTCTTCTGAATGCTTTTTAAAATGCCTGCACTTCAAAAGGCGCTTGGCTTATGCATTTGTATTGGATGGATCACACCAGTGATGTGATTTTTCACAAATGTGGATTCTGCAGCATTTTGGAGGCGATTACACCTCAATGTTAAGCATAGGAAAAGTGGAAAATCGCTCTAAAAAAACACTGTAACAGAGCGATTTTACAAGTGTTTTTTTTTCTTGCAAAAGCTTTTCACTTCCAGCTCAAACTGTACAAAAAAAAAAATCTCTGCACTAAAATGCTCCAAAAATCGCTAGGCATAACTAGAAAATCACTAGGCGCATGCCTCGAATCGCTTAGAAAAATCACTTCTAAAAACACTTAGCGTTTGCAATTACGCTAGTGATTTTTGGTGTGCACCGGCCCTTACTGCATATGAAATCTAAAACTGCTTTACCATGTCTAAAGACAGTTTTCTCCAGCCTTGTTTGCAAACGTTACATAGATGAAGGCTTTTCAAAGTAACCCAGGAATGACTCAATCATTCCAGTCTGAAAATAACCGTGTCATTGGTTTATGTGACCTTCTATTGTTTGGAAGCTCTTTATCCCAACAGCAAAGCTCTACATGCATTTCAGCTATATCTGCAGCCACATAATTGTTTAGTATAAGTATGCCATCGACTACAACAAAGATTATTCACCCATCAAAGATTTGTGGAGGAAATGTAGTTACAGTTATATGTATTTTTTTGTATTTCTCTGCACAAAACTTTTGTTTTCAATTGCCTATTGCTTGGCAAGATTAAACAAAAACTAAGGAAGACAACAGCAAATTTACTATAAACACAGAAAATATGCTACTGATAATAGTGACAAGGTGATCAACGATATTCCATTCTGATGCAAATGTTATTATGTGCATGCATCTTGGAATTGGGACAATCCAAAATATCAGTAACTGCATCTGATTGTTGCAGCTTCAAAGCTGCATTCCAGCTGCAACAAAAAATTGCACTAAGGTTCACATTGCAACGGCTGTTTCTAAGTGCTTGTGATTTTCAGTGCTCTTGTTAAAGTCAATGGGAACCGACTCTCTAAAAACAAACAAACAAAAATAAAATTGGATACTTGCCTAAGGAGTGGTAAGGCTCTGGCTTCTAATGAGCCTTCCCTTTCCTCTCCCAGTGCCCTTGGTGCAGTGCTGGCTCCCGTGTTTGAATCCCCTGCCGTAAGGAACTTCAGAAGTCTTTAGGCGCAGTATGGAGCGGCCCGTCCTTAGGAGCACTCAGGCTCCTGAAAGTTTTCCGAAGCCTCCTTCGCTAGCGGAGCGAGCAGTATTTGACCAAATTGGTCAACTACTGCTCCCAGGGACAGCGCTGCACTGAGGGCACCGGGAGAGGAATGGGAAGGCTACATAGGACCCAGAGCCTTCCCTCTCCATAGGTAGGTATCTGGCTTTTTCTTTATATATACACGGTTCCCATTGTCTTTAATGTAATGCTATGTGTGTGATCTCACTTGAGCGATATGATTTAAAAAAAAAAAATCACCCATAGAATTGCATTAGCAAAAGCTTTTCAAATCACTGTAGCTAAAATAGCTCTTGCAGTGTGAACCAAGCCTAAGTAGGAAAACTTTGTAATGCATGAATCATTTCTGACAATAAGTTGTGGTGCACAAGATGCAATGGGTTTGATTCGGCAATAGCAGCACAGCTTAATGAGAGGAGAGCAAGCTCAGCGCACGCTATGCTGCAGTAGTGCAGCGTAGCGTGTTACAAGGAGCACACGTAAGTTAACAGTGCACGCTATGCTGCACTACCGCAGCATAGCGTGTGCTGAGCTTGCGCTCCTCAAATTAAGCTGTGCTGCTTTATCAAGCCCAATGTCAGTTACTGTTCATATTACATTTAGACAAAAATACATCTAATGATGACAGGAAGGGACATTTTTCACTCTGAGTAAAGCTGGTTCTGATGAGAGGAAGCAGGATTAGGAACCACAGTATTTCTGTACTGTGGGTTGTGTACCTTAGATTTTACAGATATTTTACTATCACTAAACCTAATTCTCACAGTCAAGATCCCTCCCTTTGCTGAGGCCTAACCCTAACTGTCCCCACCCCCACCACCATTGTCTAACCCTAACTAATCCTCTGACCAATGCCTAACCCTAACTGGTCCCCTCATCAATGACTAACCCCAACCTACCCCCCCTACCCTTATGCCCAACCCTAACCTACCCCAACCCACAGGATGCCTAACATCAACTGTCTCTGCACCACAAAAGAATGGGCGCCTCACAAGTTAGGGCACCCTATGGGTGCTTATGTTAATACAGGCATTAATATAGGCATTTAAGGGAAATAGGGGGTGCCAGGGTCGGCCACTATGCACACTGAAGCTACAAATATCAGGTGTTTCACTTCCTGTAACTATCAGTTGAAGCAGTACATCATCTAACGATAATGGGCAGATTCGACCAAGAGACATATCTCTCTCCAGTCGAATCTGATTAGAGAGGTCTGTCGGCTGCCCATATACCGCAGGCTGATTCTGTTTATATCAGCTCTCTGTCTTTCTGTGGGATTCTACTGGGCATTCCAGTTTCCAACCACATCCCAAAAATACCATGGTAAATTATAAATATCTGGCATCCATGCTTGTGACCATATTTTAAAGGCACTTGTATTGACCTGAAGAAGCAGGCTGAGACCCATGAAACACGTTGTCCTTTCAATCGTGCTGAATAAATAATTTAATCTTTTTACATTTACCCTGTGGTAAATGTGCCCAATTTCAGGCTGAAATTGGTTGCATGTATCGATTGGATATGCTGCAAGATGTCGGGCCATCGTGGTTAATCAGGTGCTCGTCGGTAATGGCGAGCGATATAAGCATGCAATGAAACCCCTGCCACTGTTCCCCTAGTGTAAAAATGTGCCACCTGTGTGTGCATTATACACTACCTGTCCTGTGTTACCCCCAAAATCCCTGAGAGATTTCATACTGAAATCGATCAGGAATTGGCCTGCGGAATATGAACAGCTGACAGATCTCTCTCTAATCAGATTCGATCCGCAAGAGATCGGTCTCTAGGTCTAATCTGCTTATCATCGCTAGATGTATGTGTACCTTAACCTCCCTGGCGGTGCATTTCTGTCTGGAATTATGAGTCAAAAGCGGTACATTTTTTTCTAGAATTTTCGGCCTCCAATTCTTAAGTCATAATTTACCAAAATATGACAGAATAAAAGCCTGGTAGACATTTTGCATATAAATAAAAAACTAGAACACAAATTTTGTGAATTTAATTAAATTTATGAAGACACTTAAAAA